>NC_079197.1:158687949-158787949 GCF_029499605.1 Hyla sarda
AGGGGTTTAAGAAATGTCATGGGGGATGGGGGGGGTAAAGAAATGTCATGGGGGATGGGTGGGGGTAAAGAAATAGTATGGGGGATGGAGGTGGGTAAAGAAATGGCATGGGGGATGGGGGAGGGTAAAGAAATGGCATGGGGGATGGGGGGGTAAAGAAATGGCATGGGGGATGGGGGGGTAAAGAAATGGCATGGGGGATGGGGGGGTAAAGAAATGGCATGGGGGATGGGGGGTAAAGAAATGGCATGGGGGATGGGGGGGTAAACAAATGGCATGGGGGATGGGGGGGTAAAGAAATGGCATGGGGGATGGGGGGGTAAAGAAATGGCATGGGGGATGGGGGGGTAAAGAAATGGCATGGGGGATGGGGGGGTAAAGAAATGGCAGAGGGGATGGGATGGATGCAATATATATGCGGGGGGGGAACTTTCCTATATTGCACAAAAAAATTACATTTAGAGAATAAAACTTACAATTGTAAATAACATTTATTTAACAACAGGCAATAAATTTAAGGGGCTACTCAGCAAATATAAATATAATATAAATACATTTGACAACCTCACCAAATAGTGCAAATGCAAACATTGTAACAGCTCCTCTGTATACACACTACCAACAACAAAAAATAGGATGAAAAAATCATTAACATCAAATTGATACCGATAAAGCCCTCATATAGCTCTGTAGGTGGAAAATGGAAAATGTTGTACTGAATAAAACCACTATACACAGACCAGTATACTATATAGGATCTGTACACAATATAAGTGATTATATACAGGACCATATGGCGGTAGATAACAGCTGTACACAGGATCTGTATACAATATAAGTGATTATATACAGGACCATATGGCAGTAGATAACAGCTGTACACAGGATGTGTATACCATATAAGTGATTATATACAGGACCATATGGCGGTAGATAACAGCTGTACACAGGATCTGTATACAATATAAGTGATTATATACAGGACCATATGGCAGTAGATATCAGCTGTACACAGGATGCATATACCATATAAGTGATTATATACAGGACCATATGGCGGTAGATATCAGCTGTACACAGGATGCGTATACCATATAAGTGATTATATACAGGACCATATGGCGGTAGATAACAGCTGTACACAGGATGTGTATACCATATAAGTGATTACAGTTACATTTTGGGACTCACAATTACGTCTTTTCTGATCAGCGGCGTCCTCTTTCCTTTTCTTCTCCGTCCGGATAAGACCGCCATGTGGATCTCTTAACATCTGCAGGAAAAACATGTCAGACTCTGCATATATTCAGTGCCCTCCACTCCTCTACACAATCTTCCCATCTATAGGCCCACAAACTGTAATAAAGCCCTCCTTGGTGTCCTGCACAGTAAAAGGGCAGGTAGGTAGGTAGCCAGGTAAATAGGTAACTAGGTAGGTAGATCAGGAAGCCAGATATGTAGGTAGGTGACAAGCCAGGTAGGTAGGGGGCTAGCTAGGTAGTTAGGCAGCCATGTATGAAGGCCAGGTACATAGTTAGATAGCCTGGTATATAGGTAAGTAGTTAGGCATCCAGGTATAAAGTTAGGTAGCCCCCCCCCAATAAGTATAGGTAGTTACACCCCCCCCCCCCCCGTTCCCTATAGGCAGAGTCGACCCCTCTCTTCCCCATAGGTATAGGCAGTCCCCCCCCCCCCCACATCTCTTCCCCATAGGTACAGGCAGTTCCCCCCCCCATAGGTAGAGGCAGTTACCCCCCCCCCTCTCTTCCCTATAGGTATAGGCAGTTACCCCCCCCCTCTCTTCCCCATAGGTATAGGCAGTTACCCCCCCCCCCCTCTTCCCTATAGGTATAGGCAGTTACCCCCCCCCCCCCCTCTCTCTTCCCCATAGGAATAGGCAGTTACCCCCCCCCCCCTCAGGTATAGGCAGTTACCCCCCCCTTCTCCATAGGTATAGGCAGCTACACCCCCCTCTTCCCTATAGTTAAAGGCAGTTACCCCCCCTCTCTTCCCCATAGGTATAGGCAGTTACGCCCCCCCCTCTTCCCCATAGGTATAGGCAGTTACCCCCCCCCCTCTTCCCTATAGGTATAGGCAGTTACCCCCACCCCCTCTCTCTTCCCTATAGGTATAGGCAGTTACCCCCCCCCTCTCTCTTCCCCATAGGAATAAGCAGTTACCCCCCCCCTCAGGTATAGGCAGTTACCCCCCCCCCCTTCCCCATAGGTATAGGCAGTTACACCCTCCTCTTCCCTATAGTTAAAGGCAGTTACCCCCCCTCTCTTCCCCATAGGTATAGGCAGTTACCCCCCTCTCTTCCCCATAGGTATAGGCAGTTACACCCCCCTCTTCCCTATAGTTAAAGGCAGTTACCCCCCTCTCTTCCCCATAGGTATAGGCAGTTACCCCCCTCTCTTCCCCATAGGTATAGGCAGTTACCCCTCCCCCTCTCTCTTCCCTATAGGTATAGGCAGTTACCCCCCTCTCTTCCCATAGGTATAGGCAGTTACCCCCCCCTCTTCCCCATAGGTATAGGCAGTTCCCCCCCCCCTCAGGTATAGGCAGTCCCCCCCCCTCTTCCCCATAGGTATAGGCAGTTACACCCCCCTCTTCCCCATAGGTATAGGCAGTTACCCCCCTCTCTTCCCCATAGGTATAGGCAGTTACCCCCCCCCTCTCTCTTCCCTATAGGTATAGGCAGTTACCCCCCCTCTCTTCCCCATAGGTATAGGCAGTTACCCCCCCTCTTCCCCATAGGTATAGGCAGTTACCCCCCCCCCTCAGGTATAGGCAGTTACCCCCCCCCTCTTCCCCATAGGTATAGGCAGTTACACCCCCTTCTTCCCTATAGGTAAAGGCAGTTACCCCCCCTCTCTTCCCCATAGGTATAGGCAGTTACCCCCCTCCCCCCTCTTCCCCATAGGTATAGGCAGTTACCCCCCCCTCTTCCCTATAGGTATAGGCAGTTACCCCCCCCCTCTCTCTTACACATAGGTATAGTAAGTTACCCCCCCCCCCCTTGGAATTGGGGTGGGGGGGGAATTGCCACAGGGGAATTGGGGTAGGTGGGGTGTAATTCAGAGACACACACACACTGGTTGACAGACACACAAACACTGACACACACATAGTAACAGACACACTTACCTACTACCGCAGCACCTCCCCAGTCTCCTCTCAGTCTCGGCGAGTGACGTGACGTCCTGCGCGGGTCTGCGGAGTGACGTCACTTCCGCAACGTCCCTCCGCAGATCCGGCCGCACAGCATTGCACAGGTGAAGTTTTAGACTGGGACTGGGAGACAGGGACAGCCTCAGAGTCAGTCAGACAGGGTGCTGTGCTGAGCGGCATGGTGCGGGCGTGCGGCCCGCACTCCCGCTCAGCGGTGCCAGCACCGAACAGAACAGGAGTTTTTTTTTTTTTTTAGGTTAGTGTGACGACAGTGAATGAAAAATACCGGCCATTGCATGGCCGATATTTTTCATCCAAACTTACCGGTACAGCCCGGAATCTGAACGAAAATACCGGCTGTGCCGGCAGGGTGGCACAGCACAGGGGGCATTATATGTGATGGGCACAGCACAGGGTGCCTTATATGTGAGGGGCACAGCACAGGGGCGATTATATGTGAGGGACACAGCACAGGAGGCATTATTTCATATAATGCCCCCTGTGCTGTGCTCCACACATATAATGCCCCCTGTGCTTTGCCCCACACATATAATGCCCCCTGTGCTGTGCCCATCACATATAATGCCCCATAATGTACCCCTCATATATAATGCCCCCATCATGCACCCCTCACATATAATGCCCCCATCATGCGCCCTTCACATATAATGCCCCCGTCATGCGCCCCTCACATATAATGCCCCCTGTGCTGTGTCCCTCACAAATAATGCTCCTGTCATGTGCCCCAAACATAAAATGCCCCCTGTGCTGTCCCCCTCACATATTATGCCCCCTGAGGGGACAGGATGGGGGCATTATATGTGAGGGGCACAGCACTGGGGGCATTATATGTGAGGGGCACAGCACAGGGGGCATTATATGTGAGGGGCGCAGGATGGGGGCATTATATGTGAGGGGCAAAGAACGGGCGCATTATATGTGAAGGGTACAGCACGGGGCATTATATGTTAGGGGCACAGGGCATTATTATTATGTGGGGGGAACAGGACGGGTCATAATTATTATATGTAGGGGCACAAGATGGGGCATTATTACTATATGTGAAGGCACAGAGTTTTCTGCATTTCAGAAGTATAGTGCATATGATGAGGAATTTCTGGGGTGGTACGTTTTTTATGGGCCAAAAAACATTTGGGTATTTTATTCAGAGGGTGTAATACACAGCAAGTTATATTCAGAGAGTGAAGTGTGTGGTAATCTCACTGACAGTCGGACACAATGGTGTCCTATAGCTATTTTCTACTAGAATAACATTAAACCATGTAGCTAAAAATTCACAATTTTATTAAATCCTCGTAAAAAACCCAATGACAATAGTATAAATAATTAGTATCAATACATAAGAAAGAAGAAGCTCTCCTATGATGAACAACCGTATATCCCAACGCGTTTCCCCGTGTATCTTGTGATATACAACGGTTCATCAGGGGATGACAACAACAGTATACAAATATATACCTAGTAAGCACCGAGATATGGAGGAACAATATATATAGATAGCGTGCAACACATGGACAAAGGCACAGCTTAATGTACAATAGATGAAAGGACAATTAGAACTATACATATATTATAATACATCGAAGCAAACATATATACAGTACAAAGCACATGAATGCAGACAGGCGATAGCAAGGCTTATTTGTGGCTTCATTTAAATATCCTCCGACTGATGTAGCAACCTCTAGGTAGTTG
This sequence comes from Hyla sarda, assembly GCF_029499605.1. NCBI lineage: Eukaryota > Metazoa > Chordata > Amphibia > Anura > Hylidae > Hyla > Hyla sarda. The sequence continues at coordinate 158,692,837 of NC_079197.1, forward strand.
GATAGCAGAAAACGAGGTCACTGATAAAGTGAGGACCCTAAGATAAGGGCTCCTCCACAGAAAAAGGAAAAATAGGCTTAATAAATGGCCCCCTGGAATAAAAACCTGAAAATAGTTGCTTCCTTACTACAGATAACTCCAGACCACATTTGTCCAATCACCAGGATCTTGTTTGACCCTCCAGATTATTAGATAAACAGTTCAGATAATAATGCCACCTAGGTAAAAAAACAACCTCTATAATGTCCACATAACCACAGTATAGTCCAAAAGATGTCCAACCATTATCCATGTGTAGTTACCCCATATCAGAATGCCATAGGCATGATACGTCCGTCTGCGGCTGGCGATCCACGTCGCAGAATCTGCGACTATCACGCACGCACGCCGGAGGCCTGCAGCAGTGCGGACCCGACTCAGGTAATTATGCCACCGGGGATGGGGGGAGGCAACGGGGCAGCGGCGCCGGCAATGGGTGCCGCTGCCCCTTCTCTCCCCCTGGCTATCGGCGCCGGCACCGATAGTCAGGGGGACAGAACGGGCAGCTGCGCCGATAACCAGGGGGTGAGAAGGGCCGACAGAGGCGCTCTAGACCCCAGGAAAGGCAGGGGGAGAGAAGCGGGCAGCGACGGCCTCTCTCCCCTGCCTTTCCTGGGGGTATATCGGGGTATACACGCGCACACACGCACCCTCATTTAACCATGGATATTTGGGTAAAAAACTTTTTTTACCCAAATATCCTTGGTAAAATAAGGGGGCGTGTTATAGGCCGGTGCGTGGTATACCCCGATAAATACGGTATATACAGAGGGTGCAGTGTGTGGTAGTGTTAAATTTAGAGAACACAGTGTGTGGTAGTATTATATTTAGATGGTGCAGTGTGTGGTAGTATTATATTCAGAGGGTACAGTGTGTGATAGTATTATATACAGAGGGTGCAGTGTGTGATAGTATTACCGTATTTATCGGCGTATAACACGCACTTTTTAGGCTAAAATTTTTAGCCTAAAGTCTGTGTGCGTGTTATATGCCGATACACCCCCAGGAAAGGCAGGGGGAGAGAGGCCGTCGCTGCCCGCTTCTCTTCCCCTGCCTTTCCTGGGGTCTAGAGCGCTGCTGTCGGCCCTTCTCACCCCCTGGTTATCGGCGCAGCTGCCCGTTCTGTCCCCCTGACTATCGGTGCCGGCGCCGATAGCCAGGGGGAGAGAAGCGGTGCCGACAGCCAGGGGGAGAGAAGGGGCAGCGGCACCCATTGCCGGCGCCGCTGCCCCGTTGCCTCCCCCATCCCCGGTGGCATAATTACCTGAGTCGGGTCCGCGCTGCTCCAGGCCTCCAGCGTGCGTCCCCGGTGTCGTTGCTATGCGCTGAACGGCGCGGCGCATGACGTCAGTGCGCCGCGCCGTGCATAGCAACGACGCAGGGGACGCACGCCGGAGGCCTGCAGCAGTGCGGACCCGACTCAGGTAATTATGCCACCGGGGATGGGGGGAGGCAACGGGGCAGCGGCGCCGGCAATGGGTGCCGCTGCCCCTTCTCTCCCCCTGGCTATCGGCGCCGGCACCGGGCAGTGGCGCCGATAACCAGGGGGTGAGAAGGGCCGACAGCAGCGCTCTAGACCCGAGGAAAGGCAGGGGGAGAGAAGCGGGCAGCGACGGCCTCTCTCCCCCTGCCTTTCCTGGGGGTATATCGGGGTATACACGCGCACACACGCACCCTCATTTTACCATGGATATTTGGGTAAAAAAACTTTTTTTACCCAAATATCCTTGGTAAAATAAGGGGGCGTGTTATAGGCCGGTGCGTGGTATACCCAGATAAATACGGTATATACAGAGGGTGCAGTGTGTGGTAGTGTTAAATTTAGAGAACACAGTGTGTGGTAGTATTATATTTAGATGGCGCAGTGTGTGGTAGTATTATATTCAGAGGGTACAGTGTGTGATAGTATTATATACAGAGGGTACGGTGTGTGGCGGTATTATATTCAGAGGGTACAGTGTGTTGTATATTCAGGAGGTACAGTGTGTCAGAATTATATTCAGAGGGTGTGTGGCGGTATTGTATTAGAAGAATACAGTGTTTGGCAGTATTATAATAATTATTGTTTTCATATAGAGGATCAGAATCCGCTGACATAGAAACCATCTGGGCGTCAAGTTCTGCTGAGAGAAAATATAGCTGGAACAAGTCCTGGCGGTATGTACATCTGAATTAGATAAGGAAAGACTATAGAGAAGACATCACCTGTAGTCACTGATATCATTGTGTATTCTCCTCACTATAGAGAAGACGTCACCTGTAGTCACTGATATCATTGTGTATTCTCACTATAGAGAAGACGTCACCTGTAGTCACTGATATCATTGTGTATTCTCACTATAGAGAAGACGTCACCTGTAATCACTGATATCATTGTGTATTCTCCTCACTATAGAGAAGACGTCACCTGTAGTCACTGATATCATTCTGTATTCTCCTCACTATAGAGAAGACGTCACATGTAATCACTGATATCATTGTGTATTCTCCTCTCTATAGAGAAGACGTCACATGTAATCACTGATATCATTGTGTATTCTTCTCACTATAGAGAAGACATCACCTGTAGTCACTGATATCATTCTGTATTCTCCTCACTATAGAGAAGACGTCACATGTAATCACTGATATCATTGTGTATTCTCCTCACTATAGAGAAGACGTCACCTGTAATCACTGATATCATTGTGTATTCTCCTCACTGTAGAGAAGACGTCACCTGTAATCACTGATATCATTCTGTATCCTCCTCACTATAGAGAAGACGTCACCTGTAATCACTGATATTATTGTGTATTCTCCTCACTATAGAGAAGACGTCACCTGTAATCACTGATATCATTGTGTATTCTCCTCACTGTAGAGAAGACGTCACCTGTAATCACTGATATCATTCTGTATCCTCCTCATTATGTCCCATCAGAGCTGGAGTCACTTGTAAGTTCTGCAGTAATGATGGGTGAAACAACAACTCCCAGCATCCCCTCACCACTGCTTAGGTCATACTGGGAGCTGTAGTTTTAAATGGTAAAAACCTCATTAACACTTTCCCATTCTGTGGCAATAGGTATATTTGATAATTATTCTGACATATGAGCACAGCCTAAGAGTCTTAAACAAGGTTAGGACTGTATGATACATTTAATAATATTGTAAGTTCCGTGAGCAACATCTTATATTCTGTCCGCCTACACAAAATACTCTAATAGTGCCCCTCCCGAGACTCGACTCTGGATCCGCCCCTGGCGTCATTACGCACAGAGTAAGTTTGCTGACAGCAGGGTGCCGCAACCGAGATTACGGGGGTCCTTTGGAGAGGGGATAAGATGTCTTGGTGCATAGTACCCCTTTAAGAGGGAAAAACATGATATATATTTAACCCCAACCCAAATGTACTTTATTTTTATTTTCTACCTAAGGTAAATAAAGACCAAAAAAAAAAACACCTGGTCGTCCGTTAGTTGCCAGATGTTTATCTGAATATATAGACCATCAGTTACAGAAATGTGTGGAGTCTTTACCAGCAAACATCAGAAATAAAAGGGCATTTATTAACCCTATTGAAAGCTATCATACGGGAAAAGGACTATATGTGGGCAACACTAGATGTTGCTTCATTATATAGTAACATCCCACATGACGGAGGAATGGAAGCTGTGTGATCTTTTTTAGTGGAAGGTCCCTTGATGCCCATACATCAGAGGAACTTCATTTTGGAGGCCATTAAAGGAGTAGTCCAGTGTTGAAAAACATCCCCTATCCCAAGGATAGGGAATAAGTTTCAGATTGCGGGGGGTCCGACCGCTGGGAGGCCCTGTGATCTCCTGTACGAGGCCCTGGCTCGCTGGCCAGATAGCACGTGTTGACTAGTGTTGAGCAGCATAGGCCATATTCGAATTCTCGATATTTCGCGAATATATGGATGAATATTCGTCATATATTCGCTAAATTCGCATATTCGTAATATTTGCGTTATATTTTCGCATATGCGAAAAATTAGCATAAACGAAAATTCGCATGTGCTAAAATTACCATATGTGAAAAATTTGCATAAGCGAAAATTCGCATATGCAAATTTTCCCATGTGCGAAAATTCGTACGCCAGTCTCACACAGTAGTATTAGAGCCTTCTTTACACCACACAAGCTGGAAGCAGAGAGCGATGATCACTGTGATGTGTACTGTGAAAAAAAAAAACAATATTCGTAATTACAAATATATAGTGCTATATTCGCACTATATCTGTATACTGCTGCTGCTATCTCCATGGGATCAGGATATTTAGTAGTTATACTCCTCCCCTCCAGCTCTATCTGTATACTGCTGCTGCTATCTCTATGAGATCAGGATATATAGTAGTTATACACCACACCCCCTCTAGCTCTATCTATACACTGCTGCTATCTCTATAGGATCAGGATGTATAGTAGTTATACACCCCCTCCAGATCTATCCGTATACTGCTGCTGCTATCTCTATGGGATTAGGATATATATATAGTAGTTATACACCTACCTCTCCTGAGACTATGCTAACACATTGCTGTCCCTTTGAGAAAAATTTGCTATTTTTTACCACAATTGTGCAAATAACGATAAAAATAAGTCACTTTTACCTCAGTTATGGAAAATTACAGTAGGAACAGCCGAAATGCTTTAAAATTCAACGTGGAAACAGAGACTTCAAACACCTCAATTGGGATTATTATTATCACTAGCAGTCTGTTTAAACCAGTCTTTCCAAACCAGGGTGCCACCAGCTGTTGCACAACTACAACTCCCAGGGTGCCCGGACAGCCAAAGGCTGTCCGGGCACTCTGGGAGTTGTAGTTGTGCAACAGTTGGAGGCACCCTGGTTGGGAAACACTGAATTAGATGAACAAGGTGCAGTGATCAAACACCACACCCAACCTCTCTTCACAGCCAAAGGATTCTCTGGAAATACAGACTGCATTATCAAGTCATTTCAGTGACGGATTTGCGATCGGAGCTAGCTGAAAATCCCCACGCCTGCCACATCACCCAAAACAGGTATGCACAAGGTAAATACACAAAAGAACCACTACATTATGATCTAAAAATAGAGTGCTACTTTACCTATAACCTATTGTGCCCTGTCATCAGCCATGACTATAGGGATTATAGATTGGAAGCCCCGACATATCTGACTGTAGGTTTAGCCCCCAATAAAGATGGCTGACGTTCGATTTGCCCCACCAGGCACGGCTGGGTAAAAATCTGTTATTTCTGTGTAGGCCTCATTTCTGGAAATGCTGATTTCAGCTCCGCCACTTTATGTTTATTTCATCACAACAACAAAAAACGAAAAAACCTGTAACCGGCTGTAAACAGATGGAGAGCGCGGTCCCCAGTCACCACATGTCTATGCGCCGAAGTCTCCGTAAATAGTGGCAGCCTGCCTGTGTTTTCCTAACAGCAGCTTAGTATCTGACACGTTCCTCGTCTGATAACATGATAACCGAGGACAACGCCGTCCATTTACACAATTAATCGCCGGCGACACCGGCTCCGTGTATGAGCAATTAAAACAATTACATCTAAGCTTGTCCTCGCTGCCCCGCTACAAGACGTCAGATCTGCGCCGCACGGAATCTCAGATTATATCAGCGGCCATCGCGTATTAAAAGGACCGATCATGAATTGTGACCCGGGCATCAAAATGCATTCACGTCATTTGTATTTTTAAAAAAGGCTGTGTACAGGCCCTGAGTCATTGTACTCCTCCATGCTTTACACTGCAGCATTGCTTGTTTTAATTGGCTGTTGTGTATATACAGTATAGCAACTGTGAAGTAAGTGGATGAAGGGCATATATCCATTACAGCAGCTAAACACAAAGGGGGACATGAGCAAAAGGTCAGATGTGACATTAGAACTTACACTCACTGGCCACTTTATTAGATACACCCGACCAGTCCCAGTTTGGACCCCCTTTTGCCTTCATTCCTCCTGTCATACTTTCTACAAGGTGCTGGACACGTTCCTTGGAGATTTTGCTACATATGGACATGATGACATCACACAGTTCCTCCATATGGACATGATGACATCACACAGTTCCTCCATACGGACATGATGACATCACACAGTTCTTCTATATAGACATGATGACATCACACAGTTCCTCCATATGGACATGATGACATCACACAGTTCCTCCATATGGACATGATGACATCACATAGTTCCTCCATATGGACATGATGACATCACACAGTTCCTCCATATGGACATGATGACATCACACAGTTCCTCCATATGGACATGATGACATCACACAGTTCCTTCATATAGACATGATGACATCACACAGTTCCTTCATATGGACATGAAGACATCACACAGTTCTTCTATATAGACATGATGACATCACACAGTTCCTCCATATGGACATGATGACATCACACAGTTCCTCCATATGGACATGATGACATCACACAGTTCCTTCATATAGACATGATGACATCACACAGTTCTTCTATATAGACATGATGACATCACACAGTTCCTTCATATAGACATGATGACATCACACAGTTCCTTCATATGGACATGATGACATCACACAGTTCTTCTATATAGACATGATGACATCACACAGTTCCTCCATATGGACATGATGACATCACACAGTTCCTTCATATGGACATGATGATAACACACAGTTCCTCCATATGGACATGATGACATCACACAGTTCCCTCATATGGACATGATGACATCACACAGTTCCTCCATATGGACATGATGATGACATCACACAGTTCCTCCATATGGACATGATGACATCACACAGTTCATCCATATGGACATGATGACATCACACAGTTCTTCTATATAGACATGATGACATCACACAGTTCCTCCATATGAACATGATGACATCACACAGTTCCTCCATATGAACATGATGACATCACACAGTTCTTCTATATGGACATGATGACATCACACAGTTCTTCCATATGGACATGATGACATCACACAGTTCCTCCATATGGACATGATGACATCACACAGTTCCTCCATATGGACATGATGACATCACACAGTTCATCCATATGGACATGATGACATCACACAGTTCCCCCATATGGACATGATGACATCACACAGTTCCTTCATATGGACATGATGACATCACACAGTTCCCTCATATGGACATGATGACATCACACAGTTCCTCCATGTGGACATGATGACATCACACAGTTCCTCCATATGGACATGATGACATCACACAGTTCCTCCATATGGACATGATGACATCACAGTTCCTCCATATGGACACGATGACATCACACAGTTCCTCCATATGGACATGATGACATCACACAGTTCTTCCATATGGACATGATGACATCACACAGTTCTTCTATATAGACATGATGACATCACACAGTTCCTCCATATGGACATGATGATGACATCACACAGTTCCTACATATGGACATGATGACATCACACAGTTCATCCATATGGACATGATGACATCACACAGTTCTTCTATATAGACATGATGGCATCACACAGTTCTTCCATATGGACATGATGACATCACACAGTTCATCCATATGGACATGATGACATCACACAGTTCCTTCATATAGACATGATGACATCACACAGTTCCTTCATATGGACATGATGACATCACACAGTTCCTCCATATGGACATGATGACATCACACAGTTCCTTCATATGGACATGATGACAACACACAGTTCCCTCATATGGACATGATGACATCACACAGTTCTTCTATATATACATGATGACATCACACAGTTCCTCCATATGGACATGATGATGACATCACACAGTTCCTACATATGGACATGATGACATCACACAGTTCATCCGTATGGACATGATGACATCACACAGTTCTTCTATATAGACATGATGACATCACACAGTTCCTCCATATGAACATGATGACATCACACAGTTCCTCCATATGAACATGATGACATCACACAGTTCTTCTATATGGACATGATGACATCACACAGTTCTTCCATATGGACATGATGACATCACACAGATCCTCCATATGGACATGATGACATCACACAGTTCCTCCATATGGACATGATGACATCACACAGTTCATCCATATGGACATGATGACATCACACAGTTCCCCCATATGGACATGATGACATCACACAGTTCCTTCATATGGACATGATGACATCACACAGTTCCCTCATATGGACATGATGACATCACACAGTTCCTCCATGTGGACATGATGACATCACACAGTTCCTCCATATGGACATGATGACATCACACAGTTCCTCCATATGGACATGATGACATCACACAGTTCCTCCATATGGACATGATGACATCACACAGTTCCTCCATATGGACATGATGACATCCCACAGTCCCTCCATATGGACATGATGACATCACACAGTTCCTCCATATGGACATGATGACATCACACAGTTCCTTCATATAGACATGATGACATCACACAGTTCCTCCATATGGACATGATGACATCACACAGTTCCTTCATATGGACATGATGACATCACACAGTTCCTCCAAATGGACATGATGACATCACACAGTTCCCTCATATGGACATGATGACATCACACAGTTTCCTCATATGGACATGATGACATCACACAGTTCCTCCATGTGGACATGATGACATCACACAGTTCCTCCATATGGACATGATGACATCACACAGTTCTTCTGTATATACATGATGACATCACACAGTTCTTCCATATATACATGATGACATCACACAGTTCTTCCATATATACATGATAACATCACACAGTTCCTCCATATGGACATGATAACATCACACAGTTCCTCCATATGGACATGATGACATCACACAGTTCCTCCATATGGACATGATGACATCACACAGTTCCTCCATATGGACATGATGACATCACACAGTTCCTCCATATGGACATGATGACATCACACAGTTCCTCCATATGGACATGATGACATCACACAGTTCTTCCGCACGCGCCGGAGCTCTGAGATTTAAAGGGCCAGTGCGCCCTTAATTAGTGTTTGCACCTGTCCCTTCTCTATAAGTACAGTGGCCCCTCAACATACGATGGTAATCTGTTCCAAATGAACCATCGTTTGTTGAAACCATTGTATGTTGAGGGATCCGTGCAATGGAAAGAATAGGAAGTTATACTCACCTGTCCCTGCCGCTCCGGACCGTCACCGCTCGTCACCACTGCCCTGGATGTCGCCTTCCATTGCTGCCGCCGCATCCCCGAGGGTGTCCCCGACGCTCTAGACGTCTCTGCTTCCCCAGGATCCTCGCTCACGTGATGACGATGAAGGAGAGCGCCGGCGATGCAGGGGATCCCGAAGAGGACGCTCCGGAGCCCCGAGGACAGGTAAGAGACCATCACCGGAGCACACGGGGCACCGTAAATGGCTATCCGGCGGCAGCTGAAGCAGTCTGCGCTGCCGGATAGCCGTTTATGCGATGGCCCCGACATACAAAAGCATCGTGTGTTGATGCTGCCTTCAACATGCGATGGCCTCTGAGAGGCCATTGCATGTTGAAATTATCGTATGCCGTGTCCATCGTAGGTCGGGGGGTCACTGCATGTGCACCTCCCTCTACCTATTACCGGATCTTTGTGTGCCCAGTGCCCTAGTGAAAGCGTTCATTGTGTCTTGCCTTACCGAGTTCCTGACCTACCTGCTCCGTGACCTGACCTTGCTCCTGTCCCACCTGCCTACTAACCTCTTGCTACATCCCTGTTCTCGCTACCGTGCTGCCAGCCCTGACCTTCTGCTATCCTGACTACGAGTTGTCATATTCCTCCTGTACCACGTTTTTTCCTCAGCAGTCTGTGTGGTCAAGTCGTGTCAGGGGTGACGATCTGGTGCCGCCTGCTGCAAAAAGACCATCCCGCTTTGCGGCGGGCTCTGGTGAAAACCAGCGGCACCATAGACTCAGCTCCCTGACACAACCCAAGCCATCATTCACATAGGCTCAGCGGATCTACTACCTTCTTGCCGGTAACAGGGATGGACATGGTCAGTAACACTACTCAAGTAGACTGTGGTGTTTATATCATGTTCAATTGGTACTACGGAGCCCAAAGTGTGCCAAGAAAATGTCCTCCACACCATTACACCACCACCAGCCTGAACCTGATACAAGGCAGGATGGATCCATGCTTTCATGTTGTTTACGCCAAATTTTGACCCTGGCATCTGAATGTAACAGCTGGAATCAAGACTCATCAGACCAGACAACGTTCTCCCAGTCTTACATTTATTTTAATTTTGGTGCCTGTGTGAATTGTAGCCTCAGTTTCATATCATATTCCATCATTATATCCCATCCTCATATCCCGTTCTCACATCCCATCCTTATATCCTGTCCTCATATCCCATCGTTATATCCCGTCCTTATATCCCATCCTTATATCCTGTCCTCAAATCCCATCCTTATATCCTGTCCTCATATCCCATCCTTATATCCTGTCCTCATATCCCATCCTTATATCCTGACCTTATATCCCATTCTTATATCCTGTCCTCATATCCCATCCTTATATCCTGTCCTAATATCCCATCCTTATATCCTGACCTTATATCCCATTCTTATATCCCGTCCTTATATCCAGTCCTTATATCCGTCCTTATATCCCATCCTTATATCCTGTCCTCATATCCCATCCTTATATCCTGTCCTCATAACATGTTCTCATATCCCATCCATATATCCTGTCCTCATATCCTGGAATCAAGACTCATCAGACCAGACAAAGTTCTCCCAGTCTTACATTGTTTAATTTTGGTGCCTGTGTGAATTGTACCCTCACTTTCTTGTTCTTAGCTGACAGGGGTGGTACCCGCTGTGATTTTCTGCTGCTGTAGCCCATCTGCTTTAAGATTAGACATGTTATGAGTTCAGAGATGGTATTCTGCATACCTTGGTTGTAACCAGGGGTTATTAGAGTTACTATTGTCTTTTTGTCATCTCAAACCAGTCTTCCCATTCGCCTCTGACACCAACAAGGCATTTTCCTCCACACAACTGACGCTCACTGGATATTTTCTCTTTATTTTATTTTTTATTTTTTTGACAATTCTCTGTAAACCCTAGAGATGGTTGTGCATGATAATCTCAATAGATCAGCAGTTTGGGAAATACTCAAACCAGCCTGTCTGGCGCCAAAAAACCATGCCACGTCCAAAGTTACCAAAATCCCCTTTCCCATTTTGATGCTCGGTTTGAACGTCAGCAAGTTGTCTTGACCACTTCTACATGCCTAACTGCATTAAAGGAGTACTCCGGTGACAGAAAGTTAAACAGATTTGTAAATCACTTTTATTAAAAAAAAAAATCTTAATCCTTCCAGTAGTTTTAAGGGGCTGTATGCTACAGAGGAAATGCTTTTCTTTATGGATTTCTCTTCTGTCACGACCACAGTGCTCTTTGCTGACCTCTGCTGTCCATTTTAGGAACTGTCCAAAGCCGGAGAAAATCCCCATAGCAAACATATACTGTTCTGGACAGTTCCTAAAATGGACAGAGGTGTCAGCAGAGAGCACTTGGCAAAGTGTGCCAAGAAAATGTCCTCCACACCATTACACCACCACCAGCCTGAACCTGATACAAGGCAGGATGGATCCATGCTTTCATGTTGTTTACGCCAAATTTTGACCCTGGCATCTGAATGTAACAGCTGGAATCAAGACTCATCAGACCAGACAACGTTCTCCCAGTCTTACATTTATTTTAATTTTGGTGCCTGTGTGAATTGTAGCCTCAGTTTCATATCATATTCCATCATTATATCCCATCCTCATATCCCGTTCTCACATCCCATCCTTATATCCTGTCCTCATATCCCATCGTTATATCCCGTCCTTATATCCCATCCTTATATCCTGTCCTCAAATCCCATCCTTATATCCTGTCCTCATATCCCATCCTTATATCCTGTCCTCATATCCCATCCTTATATCCTGACCTTATATCCCATTCTTATATCCTGTCCTCATATCCCATCCTTATATCCTGTCCTAATATCCCATCCTTATATCCTGACCTTATATCCCATTCTTATATCCCGTCCTTATATCCAGTCCTTATATCCGTCCTTATATCCCATCCTTATATCCTGTCCTCATATCCCATCCTTATATCCTGTCCTCATAACATGTTCTCATATCCCATCCATATATCCTGTCCTCATATCCTGGAATCAAGACTCATCAGACCAGACAAAGTTCTCCCAGTCTTACATTGTTTAATTTTGGTGCCTGTGTGAATTGTACCCTCACTTTCTTGTTCTTAGCTGACAGGGGTGGTACCCGCTGTGATTTTCTGCTGCTGTAGCCCATCTGCTTTAAGATTAGACATGTTATGAGTTCAGAGATGGTATTCTGCATACCTTGGTTGTAACCAGGGGTTATTAGAGTTACTATTGTCTTTTTGTCATCTCAAACCAGTCTTCCCATTCGCCTCTGACACCAACAAGGCATTTTCCTCCACACAACTGACGCTCACTGGATATTTTCTCTTTATTTTATTTTTTATTTTTTTGACAATTCTCTGTAAACCCTAGAGATGGTTGTGCATGATAATCTCAATAGATCAGCAGTTTGGGAAATACTCAAACCAGCCTGTCTGGCGCCAAAAAACCATGCCACGTCCAAAGTTACCAAAATCCCCTTTCCCATTTTGATGCTCGGTTTGAACGTCAGCAAGTTGTCTTGACCACTTCTACATGCCTAACTGCATTAAAGGAGTACTCCGGTGACAGAAAGTTAAACAGATTTGTAAATCACTTTTATTAAAAAAAAAAATCTTAATCCTTCCAGTAGTTTTAAGGGGCTGTATGCTACAGAGGAAATGCTTTTCTTTATGGATTTCTCTTCTGTCACGACCACAGTGCTCTTTGCTGACCTCTGCTGTCCATTTTAGGAACTGTCCAAAGCCGGAGAAAATCCCCATAGCAAACATATACTGTTCTGGACAGTTCCTAAAATGGACAGAGGTGTCAGCAGAGAGCACTGTGGTCGTGAAAGAAGAGAAATCCAAAAAGGAAAGCATTTCCTCTGTAGTATACAGCCCCTAAAAAGTACTAGAAGGATTAAGATTTTTTTTTAATAGAAGAAATTTACAAATCTGTTTAACTTTCTGGCACCAGTTGATTTAAAAAAAAGTTTTCCACTGGAGTACCCCTTTCAGTTTCTGCCATGTGATTCGCTGATTAGCTATTTGTAACAAGGGATTAAAGGGGTACTCCCGTGTAAAACTTTTTTTTTTTTTAATCAACTGGTGCCAGAAAGTTAAACAGATTTGTAAATCACTTCTATTAAAAAATCTTTATCCTTCCAGTACTTTTTTGGGGCTGTATACTAAAGAGAAATCCAAAAAAGAAATGCATTTCCTCTGATGTCATGGCCACAGAGCTCTCTGCTGACCTCTGCTGTCCATTTTAGGAACTGTCCAGAACAGGAAAAACTCCCCATAGGAAACATATGCTGCTCTGGACAGTTCCTAAAATGGACAGCAGAGGTCAGTAGAGAGCACTGTGGTCATGACATCAGAGGAAATGCATTTCTTTTTTTGATTTCTCTTTAGTATACAGCCCATAAAAAGTACTGGAAGGATTAAGATTTATTAATAGAAGTGATTTACAAATCTGTTGAACTTCCTGGCACCAGTTGATTAAAAAAAAAAAAAAGTTTTCCACGGGAGTACCCCTTTAACAAGGGATTGGACAATTGTATCTAATAAAGTGGTCAATGAGTGTATGTCAGTAAGTCCAAAGATGGTCATAGACCAGTGTTTTCCAACCAGGGTGCCTCCAGCTGTTGCAAAACTACAACTCCCAGCATGCTCAGACAGCCAAGCCTGTCTGGGCATGCTGGGAGTTGTAGTTTTGCAACAGCTGGAGGCACCCTGGTTGGGAAACACTGTCATAGACATTTAATTATTGTTGGCCAACTCTGGCGATTTCAAGGGGATTAGCTCCCCATCTAATGTGTATGATGGCCTAGCTAATGCTAATCTATACTAACAAAAGGATCGGGCAGCTGTATACTAACAAAAGGATCGGGCACCCATAAGAAAGCTGTCTATAGAATAAAATGTTATGTTTATTGGGACCCCCAATGGATCAGCTATAATCTATATATACTAAGAGAACTATCTACTAGTATTCGGTTTCCCCGTAGCACCCCCACAGGTGAAAGGAAGCATTACACAACTATCTTTGAGAGTCCTCCAGAGTAATAGGAGCCCTTTGCAGCCATTCCCTGCTCTACTTTATAGATGGGGCCCCCAAAAGGGAAGCAGGTCCACCTGTATTACAATCCCCTTAAAGGGTTTATACGCGGTCTATGATGTTTCCTTCAAATAACAAATCGCCTGAAATGTCTCCTGCTAGAAAATTAAACCTACAACAGGCAATTTCCAATGTCCACCGGTGCAGACAAGTCAGGCATATATCTCTCCGGTGACATCGACTTCTTTGCAAGTGCAAATTAATTTGAAAGGTAATATATGAGTTTGGCCGGGTCTGAAGGCTGCGTGATGTGCCGAGCGGTGAGATGAAGACGGCGACTGATAGAGACCGATACAATAAACCGCAGACACCTGAGACCTGGAGACAGTCAAAATCACCAGGAGTGTTTCCACTTAAACCAGTCTTTCCCAACCAGGGTGCCTCCAGCTGTTTCAAAACTACAACTTCCAGCAGGCCCAGACAGCCGTTGGCTCAAATCCCTACCTCATATTCTATCCTCATATCCGTCCTCATATCTCGTCCTCATATCCTGAAGTCATATTCCATCCTCATATTGCATCCTCATATCCGTCCTCATATCATGTCCTCTTATCCCAACCTCATATTCCATCCTTATATTCCGTCCTCATATCCTGTCCTCTTATCCTGACCTCATATCCCATCCTTATATTCCGTCCTCATACTCGTCCTCATATTCTGTCCTTACATACCAATCTTATATCTCGTTCTCATAATCCATCCTCATATCCCATCCTCATATCCTCTCCTCATATTCCGTCCTCATATCCCGTCCTCATATCCTGTCCTTATATGCTGTCCAATTATCCCGACCTCAAATTCCATCCTCATATTCCGTCCTCACTCTCATTCTCATATTCTGTCCTTTACATCCCAATCTTATATCTTGTTCTCATAATCCATCCTCATATCCCATCCTCATATCCTGTCCTCATATCCCGTCCTCATATCCCATCCTCATATCCTGTCCTCATATCCCATCCTCATATCCCGTCCTCATATCTCCTCCTCATATCCCATCCTCATATCCCATCCTCATATCCTGTCCTCATATCCCATCCTCATATCCTGTCCTCATATCCCGTCCTCATATCCCGTCCTCATATCCCGTCCTCATATCCCGTCCTCATATCCCATCCTCATATCCTGTCCTCATATCCTGTCCTCATATCCCGTCCTCATATCCCGTCCTCATATCCCGTCCTCATATCCTGTCCTCATATCCCGTCCTCATATCCTGTCCTCATATCCCGTCCTCATATCCCGTCCTCATATCCCATCCTCATATCCCGTCCTCATATCCCGTCCTCATATCCCGTCCTCATATCCTGTCCTCATAGCCCGTCTTCCTATCCCGACCTCATGTTCCATCATCATATCCTGTCCATACACTCATCCTCACATCCCAATCTTGTCTCTCATCCTCATGCCCTGGCCACATATCATGTCCTCATATCCCATCCTTATATCCTGTCCTCATATCCAATAGTGATGAGCAGCAGGGGCCATATTCAAATTTGCGATATTTCACAAATATATTGACGATTATTCATCCTATGTTTGCGAAATTCACATATTCGCTCTGTTCATTCACTTTTTTTTTTTTCCAATGCGAAAATTTACATGGGAAATTTGCATAAAAATTTGCATTAAAATATGCATGTGAAAAAACCCCACAAAAAAAAAAATTTAAATTTGCATGGAGAATTTGAATAAAAATTTGCATGTGACAAAAAAAAAAGAACATTCGTCATTACGAATATATATCACTAAATTCTAAATTTTCGCAAAATCGCGATGTGCCGATATTCGTGATAATAATTTGTATTATGAATATTCGTGCTGAAGACTAATATCCAATCCTCAAATCCTGTCCTTATTTACCCACCTCATATCTTGTCCTCATATCACATCCTTATATTCTCGTCCTCCTCATCCAGTAAACTGACCTCATATCCCATTCTCATATCTCGTCCTCATATCTCGTCATCATATCCCGTTCTCATATTCCAACCTCACATCCCTACCTTACATCCTCAAGAAGAAGAGAAGGGTCCAGCGCAGCTTCTCACAGATATGTGGCTTTATTTTATCAAACAGAGCAAGGCCGAAATGCGTCACCTCCGTGTATGTCCTGTGTGTTATCTGTATGATAAAATTAAGCCGCATATCTGTGAGAAGCTGCACTGGACCCTTCTCTTCTTCTTGATTGCTACTGGGTGAATCTGCACCTGTCCGTGCTGCAGCGGGTCTATGCCGGGTGAGCTGATCCTGCCTCTCCTTTACCATTAACTTTATATCCTGACCTCATATCCCATCCTTATATCCCGTCCTCATATCCCATCCTTATATCCCGACCTCATATCCCATCCTCATATCCCATTCTCATATCCTGACCTCATATTCCATCCTCATATCCCGTCCTTATACTCGTCCTCATATTCCATCCTTAAATCCCAATCTTATATCCAGTCCTCATTTCTTGTCCTCTTATCCCGACCTCATATTCCATCCTCATATCCCGTCCTTATACTCGTCCTCATATCCCATCCTTATATCCCGTCCTCATATCCCATCCTTATATCCCGACCTCATATCCTGTCCTCATATCCTGTCCTTATACTCGTCCTCATATTTCATCCTTAAATCCCAATCTTATATCTCGTTCTCATAATCCATCCTCATATCCCTTCCTCATATCTCAACCTCATATCCCATCCTCATATCATGCCCTCATATCCCGTCCTCATATCCCATCCTCATATCCCATCCTCATATCCCACCCTCATATCCCACCCTCATATCCCACCCTCATATCCCATCCTCATATCCCACCCTCATATCCCACCCTCATATCCCACCCTCATATCCCATCCTCATATCCCACCCTCATATCCCACCCTCATATCCCATCCTCATATCCCGTCCTCATATCCCGTCCTCATATCCCGTCCTTATATCCCATCCTCATATCCCATCCTCATATCCTATCCTCATATCCCGTCCTCGTATCTCGTCCTCATATCCCATCCTCATATCCCATCCTCATATCCCACCCTCATATCCCACCCTCATATCCCACCCTCATATCCCACCCTCATATCCCACCCTCATATCCCATCCTCATATCCCGTCCTCATATCCCGTCCTCATATCCCGTCCTCATATCCCATCCTCATATCCCATCCTCATATCCCGTTCTCATATCCCGTCCTCGTATCTCGTCCTCATATCCCATCCTCATATCCCACCCTCATATCCCACCCTCATATCCCATCCTCATATCCCGTCCTCATATCCCGTCCTCATATCCCGTCCTCGTATCTCATCCTCATATCCCGTTCTCATATCCCATCCTCATATCCGTCCTCATATCCCATCCTCATATTGCAACCTCATATCCTGTCCTTATATCCCGTCCTCAGGGCCGGCCTTAGTGGTGCGCGAGCTGTGCGGCCGCACAGGGGGACATAGCAACAGGGGTGGCCGACACAGCTCGCACCAGGTATATGTAATTTGTATTGCCCGACGTGCAGTCCGGGCGCCGGGCAGGTAACTTCTTCAGACATTTAGCGCTGCTTCGGGCAAGCAGCGCTAAATGCCGGTGTAATGAAGAAAACTGTGCCCTGTAGCGGAATCTGACCCTCCGCACAGGGCACAGTTTTCTGCTTTGCAGGCCACTCCCTCTCATTCCATTCCCACTACCCTCCCTCAACTGTGTCCCTATGCGGAGGGTCACATTCCGCTTCAGGGCACAGTTTTCTTCATTAGACAGGGAGGTTTCACTTACCCTGCCCTCCTCTGTGTCTCTGGTTGGCTGGCTGGCCCAAGTCTGAAGAGGGACGTCGCGCATGTGACGTACCTCCGCAGACCCGCACAGGAGGACGTCAGTGACGTCACTCGTCAGGCCGACGCCGGAGAGAAGCGCAGCGGAGGACAGGTATGTGTGTCTATGTGTGTGTGTGTGCATTTGTGCGTGTCTGTGTTAGTGTGTGTCTGTGTGTGTGTGTGTGTGTGTATGTGTGTGTGTGTGTGTATGTATGTGTGGTTGTCTGTCTGTGTGTGTGTTTGTGTGAGTCCGTGGGGGGGGGGGGACTGCTACTACCTTATGTGGAGAACCTGCTTCTACCTAATTTGGGGAACCTGCTTCTACCTAATGTGGGGAACCTGCTTCTACCTAATTTGGGAAACCTGCTTCTACCTAATGTGGGGAACCTGCTTCTACCTAATGTGGGGAATCTGCTTCTACCTAATGTGGGGAACCTTCTACTACCTAATGTGGGGAACCTGCTACTACGTAATGTGGGGGACTATACTGCACCTAATGTGGGGAACTATACTGCACCTAATGTGGAGAACTATACTGCACCTAATGTGGGGGAACTATATGGCACCTAATGTGGGGGAACTATACTGCACCTAATGTGGGGAACTATATGGCACCTAATGTGGGGGACTATACTGCACCTAATGTGGGGAGCTATACTGCACCTAATGTGGGTGGGGGAACTATACTGCACCTAATGTGGGGGAACTATACTGCACCTAATGTGGGGAACTATATGGCACCTAATGTGGGGAACTATATGGCACCTAATGTGGGGGAACTATACTGCACCTAATGTGGGGTAACTATACTGCACCTAATGTGGGGGGAACTATACTGCGCCTAATGTGGGGGGGGGGGGAACTATACTGCACCTAATGTGGGGGGGAACTATACTGCACCTAATGGGGGGGAACTATACTGCACCTAATGGGGGGGAACTATACTGCACCTAATGGGGGGGGGGGAACTATACTGCACCTAATGTGGAGGGAACTATACTGTACCTAATGTGGGGGGCTAAACTGCACCTAATGTGGGGAGCTATACTGCACCTAATGTGGGGGAACTATACTGCACCTAATGTGGGGAGCTATACTGCACCTAATGTGGGGGAACTATACTGCACCTAATGGGGGGGAACTATACTGCACCTAATGTGGGGGAACTACTGCACCTAATGTGGGGGAACTACTGCACCTAATGTGGGGGAACTATACTGCACCTAATGTGGGGGAACTATAACTATACTGCATCTGATTAAGGGGAGCAGGGGACTGGAGAAGGGGTACATGGGACTGATTAAAGGGGCAGGGGACTTATTAGATATAAAAATATTTGTTAAAAATATTTTTTTCCTTTTTGTGTACGTTTACGGGGGGGGGGGGGGGGGGCACCACAATGTTAGCTTGCATATCATATCCTCATATCCCGTCCTCATATCCCGACCCCTTGTCCTAAATTAGACCACCATCTGTTATATTCCTGTGCAGCTGCAACACTACATTTCATTTCTGTAACTTGGTCATTTGATCACCAAAGTGCCTAAAAAAAAACAAAATTAAGAATCATTACTGTGCTTTATTATAGTTTCTCCTCTGACCTGAGGCATTCATGATTGGAAGGTAGGTGGGCACCTATTTAGAGTTTCTATATTACAGGAGTTGTTTCCTACCTGCCGCACAACAACTCCCAGCATGCCGGGAGTTCTAGTTTTGGAGACAGCTGGAGAGCCGCACTGCATTAAAGAACCGAAGTCTCCAGAAACTCTCCAGCTATAAAGCCACTTTCATAAGTGATTCTTAATTCCGCCATGAGACGTCGTCCGCAGAGTCCAGGTGAGACTCTTATCGTCTTGTCACTCATTTCCCTGTCCTGCAGCCAGTGACTGAATATCTCGGGCTCCTCTGATGTGATTCAGTCAATAAGCCATTACCTTCCCGGGTAATCACAGGCTGCCAGCTGTCTCCATCATGGGCTGATAAAGGGACAGACCCCAGCGCAGACTGACTGCCCAAATACCAGGGGTCCGGGCTCACTGACCGGGGGAAGAGTCGCCGGTGACAAATAGATTAACTGTTAGCGCTTCTTCCTCTCCGGATACTAAGCAAAAATACATCATATTTCCCCGGTAATATCTGGCAGAATTAAACCGATAAAACATAATTCTGCACCAACCAGGGTGCCTCCAGCTGTTGCAAAGTTACAACTCCCAGCATGCCCAGACAGCCAAACATCTGCCCGATACTTTTGTAAGTATAGATTAGCTAGGACATCATACACATTAGATGGGGAGCTAATCCCCTTGAAATCGCCAGAGTTGGCCAACAATAATTTAATGTCTATGACAGTGTTTCCCAACCAGGGTGCCTCCAGCTGTTGCAAAACTACAACTCCCAGCAAGCCCAGACAGCCGAAGGCTGGGAGTTGTAGTTTTGCAACAGTTGAAGGCCCCCCATGGTACGGAAACACTGATCTATTGGATCAGGATATAAAGTAGTTATACACCTCCCCTTCCCAGCTCTATCTGTATACTGCTGATATCTCTTTGGGATCAGGATATATACTAGTTGTACACTTTCCCTCCAGCTCTATCTGTATGCTGCTGCTATCTCTATAGGATCAGGATATATAGTAGTTGTATACCTATCTTCAAGCTCTATTTGTATACTACTGCTGCTATCTCTATGGGATCAGGATATATAGCCGGTTTACACCTCCCCTCCAGCTCTATCTGTATACTACTGCTGTTATCTCTATGGGATCAGGAAATATAGTACTTATATATCTCCCCTCCAGCTCTATCTGTATACTATTGCTATCTCTATAGGATCAGGATATCAAGTATTTATACACCTCCCCTCCAGCTCTATCTGTATGCTGCTGCTGTCTCTATAGGATCAGGATATATAGTAGTTGTATATCTATCTTCCAGCTCTATTTGTATACTACTGCTGCTATCTCTATGGAATCAATATATAGTAGTTGTACAGCTCCTCTCCAGCTCTATCCATATACTGCTGCTATCTCTATGGGATCAGGATATATAGTAGGTTTACACCTCCTCTCCAGCTTTATCTGTATACTACTGCTATCTCTATAGGATCAGGATATATAGTAGTTATACACCTCCCCTCCAGCTCTATCTGTATGCTGCTGCTGTCTCTATAGGATCAGGATATATAGTAGTTGTATATCTATTTTCCAGCTCTATTTGTATACTACTGCTGCTATCTCTATGGAATCAATATATAGTAGTTGTACAGCTCCTCTCCAGCTCTATCCATATACTGCTGCTATCTCTATGGGATCAGGATATATAGTAGGTTTACACCTCCTCTCCAGCTTTATCTGTATACTACTGCTATCTCTATGGGATCAGGATATATAGTAGGTTTACACCTCCTCTCCAGCTTTATCTGTATACTACTGCTATCTCTATAGGATCAGGATATATAGTAGTTGTATACCTATCTTCCAGCTCTATTTGTATACTACTACTGCTATCTCTATGGAATCAATATATATATATATATAGTAGTTGTACAGCTCCTCTCTAGCTCTATCCATATACTGCTGCTATTTCTATGGGATCAGGATATTTATTAGTTGTAAACCTCCCCTCCAGCTCTATATGTATACTGCTGCTCTCTCTATGGATCAGGATATATAGTAGTTATGCACCTGTACTTCAGATGTATAGTAGTTATACAACTTCCCTCCACCCCTAACCATATACTCCTGCTATCTCTATGGGAACAGAAAATAAAAAAAAAGTTTAACACCTTCCCTCCAGCTCTATCTGTATATTGCTGCTGCCATCTCTATGGAATCTAAATGTATAGTAGTTGTACACTTTCCTTGAGGCTGTGTTCACACATTGCATTTCTTGCTGCTTAATTTAGGTTTTTGCTGGGAATTTCTTGAGGTCTTTGTAAAAAGGGAGAAATTGCACTGAAATCTTGCAAAATATGGTGAAAACATTGGAAAATACTGTCCAAATGTATGAATAGAATTCCCAAACTACAGTAAAAACCGACACAGGCAGGAAAAACCTCATGCGGTGCTTCTCCGTTATGCACCTGGTTTATACTCACACACACTGGCCATTTTATTAGATACATCTGTTTAATCCCTTGTTAACACAAATAGTTAATCAGCCGATCACATGGCAGCAAATCAGTGCATTTAGGCACGTAGACGTGGTCAAGACAACTTAAGTTCAAACCAAGCTTCAGAATGGGGAAGAAGGGATTTAGGGGAATTACATGGCATGGTTGTTGGTACCAGATGGACTGGTATGAGTATTTCATAAACTACTGATCTACTGGGATTTTCACACACAACCATCTCTAGGGTTTACAGGGAATTGTCCAAAAAGAGAAAATATCCAGTGAGTGCCAGTTGTGTGGATGAAAATGCAGACTTGAGGAGAATGGGCAGACTTGTTCGAGATGGCAAAAAAAGGCAACAGTAATCAATCACTGCTTACAACCAAGGTATGCAGAATACCATCTCTGAACACACAGCTTGTCCAACCTTGAAGCAGATGGGCTACAGCAGCAGAAGACCAGAAGAATACTGGAAGAACATTGTCTGGTCTGATGAGTCTCGGTTCCAGCTGTGACATTCAGATGTCAGGGTCAGAATTTGGCATAAACGACATAAAGCATGGATCCATCCTGCCTTGTATCAGTGGTTCAGGCTGGTGGTGGTGTAATGGTATTGGGGACATTTCCTTGGCACACTCTGGGCCTCTTAGTACCAATTGAACATGGTATAAACACAACAGCCTACCTGAGTATTGTTACTGACCATGTCCATCCTTTTATGACCACAGTGGACCCATCTTCTGATGATACAGTGGGGCAAAAAAGTATTTAGTCAGCCACCAATTGTGCAAGTTCTCCCACTTAAAAAGATGAGAGGCTGTAATTTTCATCATAGGTTATAACCTCAACTATGAGAGACAGAATGAGAAAAAAAATCCATAAAATCACATTGTCTGATTTTTAAAAAATATATTTGCAAATTATTGTGGAAAATAAGTGTGGTAGCCCAGTAGGGGATAGTGTTGCCCTGTACCTTTCTTACCCTGTCAGGCAGTGTCCCTCAGTGTCCCAGGCCCCCCTGTAGTTGTTTCCCCATTTGTATATATGTTGGATATTAAAAGATGTGTTATACCTTTAATAAAATGTACCACGTGATTGTTCCCCAGGAGGTACCAGTGACCAGCTGACCCCAAAGGTGACCTATGGGCTCCCTGCTAGTCTCCCCCATATAAGCCCTGGGTGGAGCTTCTCTCTCTTGCTTCCTGCTGAGGTCCAGTACATTTGTGCCTAGAGTGTGTGCCAGAGTAGTAGAGACCTCAAGTCAAGTGCAAGTAAGATAAAGTCACCGTCCTGTCATTCACAAGTCCGTCAAGTCAAGTCATCTGTCTACCCAGCGTGGCCTGCACTAAATTGTCCAGTCCAACTACAAGTCCCAGCAAACCTGCAAGGTCTCTGTGTCACTGGTCACCTCCTTGGGCCCTGCATAGACTGTAACACCTCAGTAAAGCTACCGTTGTCCATAACTTGGTGTCGGTGTCTTCATTGTGTGATGCCCCTTCCATAGACTTGCATTGAGGGGGGCGGACTTGACATCACAAGCCTCAGAGAAAACTTAGCTCCTGGCTGCTGAGGTATCAGGCTGCTGCAGGGGGGATTGCGGGGGTCACCAGCGGCGCCCCCCCCATGATCAGACATCTTATCCCCTATCCTTTGGATAGGGGGATAAGATGTCTAACAGCGGAGTACCCCTTTAAGAGTCTCCTCTGTCCTCCACTCATTACCTGTATTAATGGCTCCTGTTTGAACTTGTTATTAGTATAAAAGACACCTGTCCACAACCTCAAACAGTCACACTCCAAACTCCACTATGGCCAAGACCAATGAGCTGTCGAAGGACACCAGAAACAAAATTGTAGACCTGCACCAGGATGGGAAAACTGAATCTGAAATAGGAAAGTAGCTTGGTGTGAAGAAATCAACTGTGGGAGCAATTATTAGAAAATGGAAGACATACAAGACCACTGATAATCTCCCTCGATCTGAGGCTCCACGCAAGATCTCACCCCGTGGTGTCAAAATGATCACAAGAACAGTGATCAAAAAAACTAGAACCACATGGGGGGAGCTAGTGAATGACCTGCAGAGAGCTAGCTGCCATCAGTAACACACTACGCCGCCAGGGACTCAAATCATGCAGTGCCAGAGGTGTCCCCCTGCTTAAGCCAGTACATGTCCGGGCCCGTCTGAAGTTTACTAGAGAGCATTTGGATGATCCAGAATAGCATTGGGAGAATTTCATATGGTCAGATGAAACCAAAGTAGAACTTTTTGGTAAAAACTCAACTCATCATGTTTGGAGGAGAAAGAAGCTGAGTTGCATCCAAAGAACACCATACCTACTGTGAAGCATGGGGGTGGAACCATCATGTTTTGGGGCTGTTTTTCTGCTAAGGGACCAGGACAACTGATCCATGTAAAGGAAAGAATGGGGCCATGTATCGTGAGATTTTGAGTGAAAACCTTCCATCAGCAAGGGCATTGAAGATGAAACGTGACTGGGTCTTTCAGCATGACCCCAAACGTGATCCCAAACACACCAATGAAGGAGTGACTTTGTAAGAAGCATTTCAAGGTCTTGGAGTGGCCTAGCCAGTCTCCAGATCTCAACCCCATAGAAAACCTTTGGAGGGAGTTGAAAGTCCGTGTTCCCCAGTGACAGCCCCAAAACATCACTGTTCTAGAAGAGATCTGCATGGAGTAATGGGCCAAAATACCAGCAACAGTGTGTGAAAACCTTGTGAAGACTTACAGAAAACATTTGACCTCTGTCATTGCCAACAAAGGGTATATAACTGTTACGCCGAGCGCTCCGGGTCCCTGCTCCTCCCCGGAGTGCTCACGGCGTTGTCCTGTCTGCAGCGCCACGGTCAGACCGGCTGACCGGGAGCGCTGCACTGACACTGCCGCCGGGGATGCGATTCACATAGCGGGACGCGCCCGCTCGCTGATAGCATCCCAATCCACTTACCTGTCCCGGTCCTCGGCTGTCACGTCCTGGCGCACGCGGCTCTGCCCTCTAGGGCGCGCGCGCTCCAGCTCTCTAAGATTTAAAGAGCCAGTGCACCACTAATTGGTGCCTGGCCCAATCAGTGTAATTAGCTTCCACCTGCTCCACGCCTTATAACCTCACTTCCCCTTCCCTGCATGGCCGGATCTTGTTGCCCTTGTGCCTAGTGAAAGCGTTTCCTGTGATTGCCTTTCCAGTGTTTCCAGACCTTCTGCCGTTACCATTGACTACGAACCTTGCCGCCTGCCCTGACCTTCTGCTACGTCTGACCTCGCCTCTGTCTAGTCCTTCTGTCCCACGCCTTCTCAGCAGTCAGCGAGGTTGAGCCGTTACCGGTTGATACGACCTGTTTGCTACCGCCGCAGCAAGACCATCCCGCTTTGCGGCGGGCTCTGGTGAATACCAGTAGCAACTTAGAACCGGTCCACCGGTACGGTCCACGCCAATCCCTCGCTGACACAGAGGATCCACATCCAGCCTGCCGAATCCTAACAATAACAAAGTATTGAGATGAACTTTTGTTATTGACCAAATACTTATTTTCCACCATAATTTGGAAATAAATCCTTTAAAAATGTCTCTCATAGTTGAGGTATACCTATGATGAAAAGTACAGGCCTCTCATCTTTTTAAGTGAAAGAACTTGCACAATTGGTGGCTGACTAAATACTTTTTAGCCCCACTGTACTTTCAGCAGGATAATGCCCCATGTCACATGACATCATCTCATACATGACAATGAGGTCACTGGTACGGTTTCAATTTTGGCACATCGTCAGTCATCAGCTGTAACTCCGTCCCACATCAGGCAAAACAGCGTCCCGCCTCCTCCCTCCATCCATCATCCTTCAGCCACAACTCCCTCCTCCCTCATCCGAAACTCCCTCATCCAAAACTCTGTCATCCCCCTCATTCTCCCTCAGACGAAACTTCCAGCAACATAGCAGAGCCGACACTGCACAGCATGTATAGTAGAGTCGAAACTGTGAAACTTGCACATGTACTACAGACACTGCATGTTCTACAGAGTCTGTATAGCAGAGCCGCCACTGAATAGCATGTATAGAAGAACCCATATAGCAGAGCTGACACTGATTCGGCTCTGCTATACAGCAGGAAGTTTTTTGAGGGATGATGGAGTTTGGATGATGTCCACATGGGGGAACTATGTGATGTCATCATGTCCATATGGAGGAACTGTGTGATGTCATCATGTCCATATGGAGGAACTGTATGATGTCATCATATCTATATGGAGGAACTGTGTGATGTCATCATGTCCATATGGAGGAACTGTGTGATGTCATCATGTCCATATGGAGGAACTGTATGATGTCATCATGTCCATATGGAGGAACTGTATGATGTCATCATATCTATATGAAGGAACTGTATGATGTCATCATGTCCATATGGAGTGAAATCTCTGAGGAGCGTGTCCAGCACCTTGTAGAAAGTATGTCATGGAGAATGAAGGCAAAAGGGAGGTCCGTCCCAGTACTAGCAGGGTGTACCTAAGTGGCCAGTGAGTCCATTTTTGGGCCAGTGAGTCATTTTTTTAAATCATCAATGCCCACCCAGGGTCCCTATCCTGGCATAATTTTTTCTGAGAAGAGGAGGTCATTGCTGGAATTGTCATAAAGCATTCCCTAGATGCACTTGTAACAAACTCTCAGCTCTGAGAAATATTAGGTTCGTACATCCTGCACATCAAAAAGAATGTTTCCATTATATTGGTTAGAAATGTAAACACAAAGTGTAATGGAAACCATTTGAACAGGGAAGTAAGTCTCAGGTTTCTCCTGTCGATTTACTGCACAGTTTAAGGTGTTCTATTGTAATCTGTTAACCGTCATTTTGTGCTTATGGGGACGATGGCTGTACCTTTCCTTTTTTGCTGGGAGATCAGCTGCCCCTTCTCTTCTTTAATGTAACACAACCAGTCCCTGCAGCAAATGGGATTTTGGCTCCCCAAAAGAGGACACTGCACTGTATAAATGGGGGGCTTTACTGGCCCTTTATCCCCTTATACAGAGGCATCACTAGAACTGGGCATCCAAAACACACACCATAAAATGTTTGTCCAGTGGATTCTTAGAATGGATTGTTGGACACAATGGTAGAGAAGGCGTCACGGGATGGAGCCAATGGGCTGTAGAATGTGAGGCCAGTGCATGCCAGTGTGATGCAGTGATGTCTGTGTAACCTGCCGGCATTGAGTTGCCGATCATTCAAGCCAGAAGGCACCAGCAGAATCAGCTACTCCGATTGCTGATGGAAAGTGGGTAGGTATTTTTCATTTTTTTATATTATTTTAAGGGGCAACTTTTCTGTGTTAGAAGACGTAAAGGGGGCATCTGCTATGCAATGAGCACTAAAGGGGCTGAGGTGGCCCAGTACAGGAGTTGCACCCATGTACCCTTGCTTCCCTGTCAGGCAGCCTCACTATAGTGTCCCCTGGGCCCCCTGCACCTGTTCCCCTTGTTCCTGTGCTTCTGTGCCTATGTTATGCTTTGTATCTATATATATAAAACTCAATGTGTGTGTGTATGTATGTTCCCCAATCACGTCCAAACAGATAAAGATATTAACATGACACAAACATGGCACACATGTTACTTATATGTCAACCACAAACATAGGATAGGTAATTTAACCCTTACTCACCCCCATTTGCCAGGATCGGGGTTTTTGTTTAAAGTCCCATACAAGTCTATTTTAACCCAGTGAGGTATCAATGACCATGTGACCCAAGGGTGATCAATGGGAACCCTCAGAGTCTCCCCCATATTAGCCCTGGGTGGAACCAAGTCATCCTGTTTCAATTCAGCTTGGCCTGCATCCAAATTGTCCAAGTCCACTATAAGTCCCAGCAAGCTCTGAGGTCTCTGAAGTCACTGGTCACCTCCTTGGGCCTAGCCGAGCTGTATAGACTGTTACATCTGTATGACTCAGTAAAGCTGCCATTGTTCCGTAACTTGGCGTCGGAGTCATTATTTTCCCCCGTGCCTAGCCCAGGATCCAGCGTTATTCCTTGGGGTGGTGTAGAGGATAAACCACGCCCTGGCATCACGAACAGAAGGGGTTAATGCCATCAGCCCCTAGGGTAATTCCATCTGCCCTCATCACACCCTCACCACAATGCATCACTACTGTGTGGGTCAGTGAGGGGCAACACTACTGTACAGCATGCACTATGAGGCATCACTACTGCGTGATGTCAGGGACCGACTGGGAACAAGGAGAGTGAGCCCTAAACTGACCCTAAAACATCTCTCCCGGCCTACTTGCCCATCACCCTAAACGTCCATCAAGTTCAACCTATAACCCTTATAAGTCCCTATTGAGTTGAGTTGATCCAGAGGAAGGCAAAAAACCCTCATACTAGAGGTAAAAATTCCTTCCCGACTCCAAATATGGCATCAGAATAAATCCCTGGATCAACGTTCTGTCCCTATAAATCTAGTAAACATAACCAGTAATGTTATTACTCTCCAAAAATGCATCCAGACCCTTTTTGAGCTCTATTACCGAGTTCACCATGACCACCTCCTCAGGCAGAGAATTCCAGTCTCACTGCTCTTACAGTAAAGAACCCCCGTCTGTGCTGGTGTAGAAACCTTCTTTCCTCTAGACGTAGAGGATGCCCCCTTGTTATAGATACAGTCCTGGTTATAAATAGATCATGGGAGAGATCTCTGTACGGTATCAAATGCTTTAGAAAAATCCAGATATACGACATCCAGCGATTGCCCCTAGTCCAGTCTGGTGCTCACCTCCTCATAAAAGCTGATCAGGTTAGTTTGACAGAACCGATCCCTCATAAAGCCATGCTGATACAGGGTCATACATTTATTTTTATCAAGATATTCCAAAATAGCATCTCTTAGGAAACCCTCAAACAATTTATATACAACCGAGGTTAAACTAACAGGTCTATAATTCCAGGGGTCACCTTTTGACCACTTCTTAAATATTGGCACCACATTTGCCATGCGCCCGTCCTGGGGAACAGTCCCTGTCACTATAGAGTCCCTGAATATTAAAAATAGCAGTCTGTCTATTACATTACTTAAATCCTTTAGAAAACGGGGGTGAATGCCATCTGGACCTGGCATTCAGGTCATAGACGGTCATAGGCCGAAACAGAAAACTACTAGACAAGCAGATATACCAGACAGAATACAAATACTAACAGGGCAAAATGTAAACTCACAAACAGCAGAATATGGTGAATTAACAAACAGTTCATAAACCGGATATCAGATAAACGGCAGACATGATAAAATGAACAAGACTAGGCATGATATGAGTATACAGCAGAATCCAGGAGATGAAGGGGATAAACAGAAAAACTGAGAGCAAAACACTAAACTGAACAGGTAACATAGAACACTGTTCACAGACAGGTACAAGTACAAAGGACAAAGGTCAGATCAACCAAACAGGATATAAATATAGGACACTGTTCACACTGGGACACAGAACATACAAACTGGACTCCCCACTCCACTATAGGAGTAGCCTTAATAATAAAGCCAAATAGGCTACTGGCCAGCGGACACACTCCACCGTGTGGACAATATGCTGACCCAGTAGGAAACAGAAATATAATACATGAAACACTAGACTAGAACCAGATGAGTCTGAATAGAGTCCAGAATACCAAACAGGAATATGACATAGAGAGCACAGGGTACAATCTAGACACAGTGTGAACACAGACAGAGCAGAACAAACAAACATAATCCTAAAACCGACTAATGTAACACAGACTAAAATCTACAAAGAACAAGAATATTTAACCATGGCTAAAACTCAGATAAATACAAGGTAAATGCTCAAGCAGACTTGAAAGTGTATTGCACAATAACTAGCACCAGAATGCAGGAAAACTATTCCCTATCCAGGTAAAATAGCAAACTAGTGTGTGAATACACACCTAAACAGAAAAATACAAAAACAAATAAACGGACATTACACGTGAGGTAAGTGAACTAAAGGGGCATCACTACTATTCAAAGTGAGCTAAAGGGGCATCATTACTGTGAGAGGTCACTAAGGGGGAATCACTACTGAGCGATGGACACTAAAGGGGTGGGGGTAACTAAAGGGGTATCACTACTGTATGAGATCAATAAGGGGGCATCAAAATTGAGTGATGGTCACTAAGCAGCATTACTGCTGTGAAAGATCACTAAGGGGTCATCCCTACTGTGTGGGGTCACTAAGGGGGCATCATTTCTGTGTGGGTTTACTAAGGGGACATCACTACTGAGTGGGTCTTTAGTGGGGAATCACTACTGTGTGGGGTCACTAAGGGGGCATCATTTCTGTGTGGGTTTACTAAGGGGACATCACTACTGAGTGGGTCTTTAGTGGGGAATCACTACTGTGTGGGGTCACTAAAGGGGCATCACTACTGTGTGGCGTCACTATTCTGACATCAATAAGCAGCATGGAGGTGGAAGATCACTAAGGGGTCATTCCTACTGTGTGGGATCACTAAGGGGGCATCACTACTGTGTGGAGTCACTAAGGGGGCATCATTACTGTATGGGGGTCACTGAGGGAGCATCACTACTGTATGGAGTCACTAAGGGGGCATCACTACTTTGTGGAGTCACTGAGGCAGCATCACTACTGTGTGGGGTCTCTAAGGGGGCATCACTACTGTGTGGGGTCACTGAGGCAGCATCATTACTGTGTGGGGTCACTAAGGGGGCATCACTACTGTGTGGGGTCACTGAGGCAGCATCACTACTGTGTGGGGTCACTAAGGGAGCATCACTACTGTGTGGGATCACTAAGGGGGCATTAATACTGAGGTCCCTCAGGATTTAAGAACGGCCTTTGACTGTCAGTGCATCCTGGGTAATCTGCATAGTGTGAACAGTATCCACAGCTGTTTTCCGGATTCCTTCGGTAACTGACCTTCATGCCTATAAATATATGTCGGCCTCGTGACTTTTCAGAGCCGTGGCGGAGAATTAAGGAGGTCTCCCGTGCCTGGCTCCTATTTTTGGAGCCTTCGGATTCAGACCGCGGAGATCGGCATAACAAGTAATTAGCTGCAGCGAGCCGGGCTGAAGGCTCCGCGCTAATTTGCAGAGTTACATTACGCTCGTCCCTCCGCCTTGATAAGTTATCCAAGCTTTGCAGAGAAAGAGCCTGGCATTCACTGGTGATGAAAAAGGAGGGGAAAAAAAAAAAAGAAACACGTCGAGTTTATTACTCAATGACAAACCCCGAGAGAGGAGACATTTCAGTGAATTAAAGTGAGAAATCCTCGCCGCTCACATCACACAATGTACTCTGCATTATCCTTACTAAATTATAAATCGCGTATACAGGATATTGCTGGGGGAAGACATGTGGAAATGCTGCATCGGGAATGAAGCAGGGGCACATTCGTCAGACGTAGCAGAACTGAGTTTGTCGGTCAGACCAACTTGGTGAAGGAAAATAGAAAGTGAGTAGATTCTAATCCAGTGATTTCCAACGAGGGTGCCTCCAGCTGTTGCAAAACTACAATTCCCAGCATGCCCGGACAGCCCTTGGCTGTCCGGGCATGCTGGGAGTTGTCGTTTTGCAACAGCTGGAGGCACCCTCATTGAAAAACACTGTATTGGAATCTACTTGGCATTGATCTGTCACATCTGACATGTGTTTCTTTGGCTGTCCGGGCATGCTGAGAGTTGTAGTTTTGCAACAGCTGGAGACACACTGGTTTGGAAACACTCTTCTAATCATGAAAATGGGTGGCTTATCGTCTGGTTGAACTCCAGCATAAGCAGCCTGATTCGGTGAACTGCAGTGATCAAACGCCACATCCTCTCTCCACATTATCAAGTCATTTCAGTTATGCCTGACACAGCAGATAAAACAGGTAAGCACAAGGCATGCACAAGAACCTCTACATTATTCTCTAATAATCATTAGCCTATACTGTACTATATAAGCCAATAAGTAAATAAATACATTTCAGGAGTGCTTCTTTAGGAAACACTTGCCAGATGTAGCAGAGCTGAGTTTGTCGCTTGGACCAAGGGCAGGTGAACTATAAAAGAATGTGTCAGATCAATGGATAGTAGATTCTAATCCATTGTTTCCCAACCAGGGTGCCTCCAAGGTGTTGCAAAATCACTACTCCCAGCATGCCTAGACAGCTGGAGGCACACTTGTTCGGAAACACAGTTCTAATCTATAAAATAGATGTCCTATCATCAGAAGTCCAACTTCCAGCATCCCCACTCATGCAAGCACCTCAGCCTCTTAAATGTTTACTGACGCTGGTTGAACTCCAGCAGCCTGATTCAATAAACTGCAGTGATCAAACTCCACACCCTCTCTCAGCATTCCTTTCAGTTGTGCCTGCCACATCAGCTAAAATAGGTAAGCACAAGGCATACACCAGAACCTCTATTATTCTCTAATAAAAGCATGTGCTACACTATAATAATAATAATGATGATGATTATGATAATAATAATGACTATTATTATTATTATTGTTGTTAAAATAATAATAATTATTATTATTATTGGGGGAGATTTATCAAAATCTGTCCAGAGGAAAAGTTGCTGAGTTGCCCATAGCAACCAATCAGATCGCTTCTTTCATTTTTAACAAGTCCTCTGCAAAATGAAAGAAGCGATCTGATTGGTTGCTATGGGCAACTCAGCAGCTTTTGATAAATCTCCCCCATTATTATTATTATTATTATAATTATTATTTCCGGAGTGCTTGTTTAAGAATGTGGGGGATTAATCAAAAGCTGTGTAGAGAAAAAAAGGGTGCAGTTGCCCATAGCAACCAATCAGATTACTTCCTCAGAGGCCTTTTTAAAAATGAAAGAAGCGATCTGATTGGTTGCTACAGGCAACTGGCCAACTTTGCCTCTGCAGTTTTTGATAAATCTCCCCCCAATTGTGCTTACTCTTGCAGAAACATCGCCCCTTATGGGTTGCCTCCGGTATGGCAGTATTTCCCAATCGACCCAAACCCCCAAAAGAGTTAACCGCCAAACTCAGCGCCGCCACATTCCTATTTGATAAATAACCGGATCTCCAATAATCTTGTTTTTTTTTTTTGTCCTTTTTTTCCTAAGATAGATGCTCAGGCTGCCGGGTCAGTTGGAAGGAGCCTTATGTGAAATTGATAAATGCCTGAAGGAAGAAGGCGGCATGAGGATGTGTTTATCTTGAGGGGTCCTCCGCCGCGATTGCAGATTCCTGCTCTATCTGTGAATGACCCAGTTTTTTCCTTTATTCATCTTTTATTGCGCTGTTCCTAGACAGATGACAGAACGCGCACAATAGGTTTATCTTGTAGTCATGTGTAACACTCGAAATAAAATAAAAAAACTAGGCCACATATGGACGGGAGATGCTATTCCGGAGCCGCACAGCTGTTCCCCCCACGCTCTTTTTTTACCAGTTGCCGGTGTTAAAAAGCCGCCGGTTGACAAATACGCCGAAATAAACCACTCCATCCTGTAATTCAGATGGACTTTATGTGGTAAAACTACGACGCAACTTTCATTTCGTCTCCAGAGAAATGTCGCCTTCCCGGCTTTTCCGTGTTTGTTTGTTTTTTTTTTGTTTTTTTTTTAACATGGATAATCTTTATTACACAATTAAACATACAACCTTCTCGATGCCATACACTGCCAGGGAAGTGCGCAGCCAATGCATACAGCTTGTATAAACAGCGCTTTGGAGAAAAGTACATAGTGCAACAACTAGAACAGTGTTTCCCAACCAGGGTGCCTCCAGCTGTTGCAAAACTACATCTCCCAGCATGCCTGGACAGCCTTTGGCTGTCCAGGCATGCTGGGAGATGTAGTTTTGCAACAGCTGGAGGCACCCTGGTTGGAAAATACTGAAGAAGAGAAGAGATTTGCAGGAGCCACGACCCGCGCGTTCACGGACAGAAGGCCTTTGTGTGGGAATTGTTGGCGGGATTTGATATTTGTGTAATGTCCCAGTACAGGATATACTCCTGTATAGTACTTAGGCCCTGTCAGGTTGAGTCCCTCATTGTCCTAGGGGTTCTCCTGCAGCGTCTCCCCCATAGTAGTAAGTCTAATGTTAGGTATAGTGTTGTAAATATATAAAAGTATAAAGGACCTTTAAGGACCTTTGGACGTATTGTGGTAGCCCTTGGGGGGTGTTGGTAGTGGGCTTATTGTTTCGGTAAATGAGGGGTTAATGTTAACCCTATAGTTCGTGACGCAAGGCTGAGGGCTAGTGTGCTGAGACGATTCTCCGGCCTATCGCCGCCCTTCCCAGTAACGATAGGTGCATCAGAATAAAGACTGAAGGTCCACAAGGTAGTTGAATTTGAACTTGCATAAACTTTACTTAATGGCTTGCGGTACATCCACAGAGTAGTAACAGTCTCAATCAAACGGTCTCCATATACCTCAATGACTGACAGATGTTGCGGACCTTGACTTTAGACAATAATCTCTGAATTCAGGGTATATTGCGAAGATCCGTCCGGATTTAGGGGATAGATAAGGTCCGGTGGTCTTGCAGAGTGTTTAGGGATTGATACACTCACAATTTGGAATAGAACAGCCGTCGAAACAAGGCTAAGGCCTAGACTCACTGATGACAGCAGCGCAGATCCTTTCTCGTCAACAGCCAGGAACCAAGAGAGAGATTAATGGCCGCCGTGCCCTTATATGGGCAGGGGCGGGGCCGTTTTGATTGGTCCAGCCATCTGTCACTCACTGTCACAAAGGAAATTAGTGCATTACGTCACAAGGGCCACCTAAGGTCCTCAAGCAGAAATACCATAGAGTTTACCTGACCACGTGACCAGCAGGTCCTGCCACGCTTCTTTCACAAATAAGGAGCATATGATTAGAGCAATGACTATAGGGGTGAGAGGTGACTAGGGGTGGACTATACAAAAGGACCCCAACGTCCTAGGGACTCTGTCTATGGGGACCCATAAACAAAGGTACCGGATAGGATTCAGTACCGGGACACCACAGTATCACCTGTTATGTTCACATGATGTGTTATGTTACCCAGAGAGCACCTGACTAGGGGATATCCTAGCTGCTTACCATTGGCCACCCCCCAGAACTTCCCAAATAACGACTGACTCCAGGTTAGTAGTACAAAAGGCCACAGCAGCCCATATTTATTAACAAATAACAATTTAAAACATTGTCATAACATCAACTTGTATAAACATCATACAAAAAACGTAAAATACATAAAATAACTAATGCGGAAGAAGGATCTGGAGGCATCGTCCCCTTTTTTACACCAAGCAAATCAATGTAGCAAGCCTCCTACATTTGCTCCTAGCCGTAAGGTACCAGACCCAGGAACACAGTTTCAATGCCCATGCCCACAGAGAATTCTTCACCAGGCTGAGTACCGTCCCCAGCCTCACTTCTAAAAACACCTTCTCAAACCACCAAAATTGCCACTCATGCCTCCAAATCCCTCTCCCGCCCCAATGGTGACGTGTTACACCTCACACGACCCCGTTGCGTCACAACTCCACAGCTCGCTGAACTGCTTCTTTAATCTCCAGAATCCACAGATCCATACCCATCACATTAAGATGCACCTCGTCCGAGGCCATAAATTCCGGAGCACCCCCTTCCAACTCATGATGGTGAACCACCAAACCGCCACTCCGAGCAACAAACCTACCCACTGCCTCATTCACCTTGACTCTTGCCCTAGTCAACCCAGCCACCAATCTAGCCTGATGCCACTTTTTCCTAGCAACCATGTCAGACCAAACCAAGACAACCCCGGGAAACGTAGCCCACAACCTCAACAAATCCACCTTAATATCAAGCATGAGATCTCTAGATCTCCTAATCCCAAGGTCATTCCCCCGCATGCACCACAGGGACGTCCTGGGCCCTATCCATCCCTACAAAAAACTGGATGTGAGGCAGCAAACCAGGCCAAAGCAGCCCCCCATTTCCCAGCCAGTGCACCAGCACCACCAATCGTGAGAATCCCAACTGATGGCCATCTGGCCGTACGTCAGCCCAAACTCGCCCTCTGACCACGAAGGAATGACCGACAATCCAGATGAGACACGGACCAGCACCTAAAAGAAAGAGAAAAACAGGCAACACCACCACTCAGAAATCTTAAAAAAACTGAGGCCGAACATAAACCAAAAACTGCTCTGATTCCCACCTCCCAATGCATTTAATAACATCAGCATGCAAACTCCACCAAGCCGCCTCCGTGGCAGCCCCAATACAGAAGAAGTGAGAGCAAAACTCCTCAGGTACCCTCCCAATCGCAGACAGACACAAACAAAAAACCTGAACAAACTGAAAACACGATCAGAAAGTCCCGTGCCCATGAATCAACAAAGGCCCATCAGCCAAAGGGTGCAGCCCACAAAAAAAACTAAAAGACTGCACTGGGCATACCGCAGACACAGCCGAACAGCACCCCTTTACCCAAAGGGACAGTCTTGGAACCACGAACCATACACTACAAACCCCCGTCCCCCAAGCTCACATCCCCTACCAAAAGGCCCCCAACCACTGTCTTGCTCGGAACCACCAATTCAGAGATGCGAAACACCCCAAAAAAGGCTAACACAAAAGCCAGCCAAAACAGTGCGGCCTCAGCGCATCACCCAGCTGGACCAAAAGAGAAAAAGACACTGGTCTCCGCGAGTCCCCTTTCTGGAAACCACGCACCGCCTGGCGCACCGAAAAGGATTTCATAACATCCTGCAAACCCTTAGCCTTAAACCAAAAGGCCAAAGCCGCCAGCCTATACCCGAAGACGAAACCCCTTCACAAAAAGCCCGACCCACGTAAAACAGAAGAGCTTGTTTGTCTTTTACTCTTTCCCTCCTAACCAACAGGTGCCACTGCTAACGGGACAACCCCAGGGACCGGCACTAGAGAAAGTCCACACCTGGCCAGCATATGAGACGACTGTGGAGCAGATTTTTGAGGGACTATACCAGGTATTTGAGTCACATTCTCCATCAGAGGTATGTCTCCAACTGTATGAAAGGCGAAAAAAGCCAGGTGAGACCCTGAGAGCGTACGTTGTAGCCCTACAGAATGCCCGATCAGGGCAATAAAGTGTTGATGGACAGATTTATTGACGGGGCTCATAATAAGTGGGACAAGGCCCAACTGAGAATTTTAGCAGTTCAATACCCCAACATGCAATTTCCTGCTTTTAAGTGACTGGCTATACAAGTAATTAAGTCCGGGACTGAGTTTGAAGATGTTTGTTCTTCCCTTACACCTGCTCAGGAATCACTAGGGGTGACGGCAAAGCCTATACCATCCCCTGTCCCCGCCCCAGTGCAACCTACTCTGTCAGTCACCACTGTCTCCGATCTACAAAACGTTAGGCATAACATTAAACAACTGACTAAAGCTGTAAAGGAGCTTGCCGCCCGGCCTGCTCCACCTGACCGTGAACCTTCCTTACCTAGGAAACAGGCCCTTGCTCCAGCTCCCCGCATTCCCAGTTACCGCAATGCTCCACCCAATAGATATTCGGCGACTCAGAAACCGTTTTGCACTTATTGTAACAAGCCTGGCCATTGGAAAATGCAGTGCTGGGATTTAAATGGATTCACCCTGAGGTCAAGGACCGGCCCTCAGGAAAACAGTCATCAGGTCCAACCCCCGAATGACCAAAATCAGGACTCTCACTTCTGCCCCCTTATAACGGTTGTCGTAGAAGGTGTACCTTTAGAAGCATTAATAGATACTGAGTCACAAGTGTCTACCATATATAAACATGTTTTCTACCAACCTTGGGATGCTAGTTTATTGCGTGAGCCTGATGATGTTAATTTCATAGTAGTTGCAGGTAATGGGCAACCAGACCCCAGATATGGATACTGGGAGCCAACCATTCAATTGGGTGAACATGTACTTACAGGGCAGGGAGTGATTGTAACTAATGTGATAGATAAGGGGTCTGCTGAATTCACATTTGGAATCAACATTATGAGAAATAGTTTTACTGAGATTCTAGATGCCTTGTATGCCTCTCTTCCCAATATGCCCCTTTCAGACCAGCAGGCTGTGCAGCACCACCTGAAAATCCTGCGGAACAGAAGTTTGCCAACAAGCAAGGCGAGATCTGCAGAGTACGAGTCCAAGACATCAGATCGGTGACCCTGCAACCCAACACTGAGACCATCATATGGTGCCATGCACGTCCCGGAATCAAGAATCGGGTTTATCAGGCACTGCTGGAACCCATGCAGCTAGAAGATCATCCATTAGACTGAGCTGCGAGAAGTCTCGTCACAGTCTCAAACGGAAGAGTACCAGTACGGTTAGTGAAGATGTCTGATTCCGCTACTGTCTTACTCCAGTACTCCAATACACTCCAGTAGCCCAGTTGTACCTCCTAGAGTTGAGAGACATCGTGACTGAACATCTGGTGGCCTGACAGCGTGTGGCTCAAGTCACCGGTGGATCCAGTACTAATCCCCCGGAAATCTGCTGGGCACAGCTCAAGGTTGGGGACGCCACTACCCAACGGGACCAGGTCAATGGAGTCGTGAACGTTGCCAAGAGGTATCATGAAGCTTTCAGTAAACACCCAACAGAATTCAGGAAGAATGGAGATTTATAACAATACTGTGCACTGTTCTACTGGGTATACCCCTTTCTACTTGATGATGGAACGACACGGGCAACTGCCTAAAGATCAGATGTTCGGGTTGCAAGCCCCGATCAACAATTCTCCTCAAGCATCTCACGAGTGGGTTTCTGATCACCAGAGCCGGATTCAAGAGGCAAAAGAGATCTTTAGTAAAAAAAAATGGATGAGGCCCGACAAAGGCAACAGGATGACTACAACCATCATGCCACAACCAAGCCACTACGGGTGAGTGACAAAGTCTGTTTGAGAAAATTCCCGAGAATGGACAAGTTGGATTCCATCTGGGAGACAGAGCCTAATACAGTGACATCTATTCCCTACCCTGAGTCCGATATCTATGAAGTCCAGAAGTCACAGGTCATCCACAGAAACCGCATCAAAATCTGTTATGAGAAGGGCATTGTGGTTGATGGTCGGTATGTGTCACCAAGGCTCCTGGCCTTGGTGAAGTAAGAGTCAATAATTGTACAGTGTCTGTGCTGCGATGCAGACTGACACTGTGGCCGTAGTATGGCTGAAGGGCCAATCCAGGACGGCTCTTACTGGGAATGGTCAAGTGTTGGGTGGGGGCCATTCTCCACAATCCAGGCCGCCTTTTGTTGGCCTTAAAGCTATCCTGCCTCACCAGCTGAGGATAAGAACAGATAATCTCTAAACAGCAAAGCGGGATGGATGGGAGCGCTGAGACAAGGTAGAGGTTTAAAATGGTTTATTCAATCAGGCGTGAGGAAGCGGGTAACCGTGAAATGCGTTGCATGATGGGAAATAAACCATTCTAAACCTCTACCTTGTCTCAGCGCTCCTATCCATCCCGCTTTGCTGTTTGGAGATTATCTGTTCTTATCGTGTTTTTACCCCAGCGGGAAGAAGCTGCAGAGACATCTTGATAAAACACCTTGTTCCATTGTTGTACTTGGCTGTAGTACAACTCCTTGCGGTAAGCGCAGTTTACATTTAGCGTTACCGATCACACTCTGGTGTTACACTACAGAGCGCATCCGCTTGTGCTTTTTTATTTCACCAGCTGAGGGGGATTTTGCATGTTGCAGCTCACACTCCCAGAGAGAGCTGTGAGTAAAGATCTTCCTTGAGAGTGTGGAAGCTGATGAGCAACCTACTTGGAGACCTGGAAAAGACTTGCTTGATGCCGCATGGCATGGACTCAAGTGTGAACAAACACCTAAGTAACGCAGGTGGACTTTTGTTACTTTTTCCTTTGTTCTGCATTTAAGACTGTTTGCTGTTTGCCAAGTGTGAATAAAACACTGAACTTTTTTTCTTTTTTTTTATATTTTATTTTAATTTCAACAACAATTTTACATTCCATTTAAAAATCACATTTCCATTTCTCTCTATCTATTATTAACACTTTAACAAAATTTCCCTTTTCACCCCCCCCCTTATATATTTCTTCCGTCCAGTTCCAGTGCCCTGTCAGACCCTCGCCATCTCGATATTTTCTTTTTTTTTTCCTTTTCTAATAATACCTCTTCTCCTCCTCCCCCCCTTAATAAACCTTCCTATCATTGAAACCAAACAAATAAGAGAGTAACATTTGGCTCCTCCCCCTCTTCAAATCCACCTCTTACGCAAAACCCATCTACACCAGTCTTCTTCTTCCTCACTCCTCCTTCCTCACTCTTACAATCTCTATCAACCTTCAGTCCCTTTATTATAAAAGATTTTCGTTTTCACGCCCCACTCCCCCGACTACTTGTGATCCACTGCTGATGCGTTTATTACACACCCCCCAGGATCAACAATTTTGGGGAGGATCTTTGATATCTTTTCTCTCTTTTCTCTTTTTTTTCTCCTTTTTTTTTTTCTTTCTTTTTTTGAAGGGGTAACTACTTGCGTTCAGTTCCTACAATTGATCCAATACCAAAACTCTCAAACACTCATTTTTCACTCCAACTATAAAAGGGAGGAACGAGGGAGGAGAGACAAAATGAGCAGCAGAAAAAAAAAGAAAAAACAAGCAAGAACAAGCCAGCAAGGGAGAAAGAAGGAAAGGAGAAAAAAGGACACAACCCACATCCATCTTATATTTGTTACTGGCTTTGGTCAGACAGAGCACCTCTCCTTACAAAATTATATATAAAGTCACCCCCCCCCCCCCTACTCCACCCCACCCCTATCCCACCCCATGGCAGAAGGGCTTAATATAAAAATAGCACTAAAAACATTTGGAACATTTTTGTCTATCTCCTTTTCCCCCTCTACATATATATTAGATAGCATTCCAACCTTGTCCCTTTATCTGAGACTCTCCACCAAACATAGTCTTTCTCTCTCTGTTCCTACCTTCAATCCACCTATCCCAAATTAAGTGGAACTTAACCAAACACCCGGCCTGGGCTGCCAAACATAACTCATAAAACACTGAACTTTGATTTGAAAAGTCCTGTTTCCGTGCCTCTATACTGCAACCGCACCTTTCTGTAAGTGTGAGTCCACCACCACTGCCTCCATGTGCCAGACCAGTCCGTGAATATGTTTCTGGCAAAGGGATACATCCCTCTATGGATTTTCCAATGTTCTCACCCACTCAACCCAAATACATCTGTCAACCTCCGGCTCTTGGCTTGTCCCCATTGGCTCCAGTTTATGTGCCAGCTCCCAGAGCTCCGGAGGTAATCCCTGCAACTCCAGCCTATGCACCGGCTTCCACAATGCCAGCAGTCTCTATCTCTATGTGCCTACTGAAGAACTACCTGTGGAGCTTCAAGATGTCCCTCCAATTCCAGGTCCTCAAGAGGTGGTGCTGCACAGGTCCCAGCGGTCTACACAAGGTCAACTGCCCGCTAGGTATAGAGAATAGGATACCTATACATAATAGTCAAAAGTCAAACACGTACTATTACGTACAATTCTGTGTACAGTTGACAATTCTGTGTCAGTATAAATGTAAACTAGTGAGAATGTTATTATTGCATTTAATGTACAGAAAATTGTCGTGTGTCATATTCAGATAGGACTGTTAGCTTATAGTGTTGAGCGGCATAGGCCATATTCGAATTCGCGAATATTCGCGAATATATGGACGAATATTCGTCATATATTCGCGAATATTCGCATATTCGGTGTATTCTCGTTTTATTTTCGCATATGCGAATATTCGCGGATGCGAAAATTAACATATGTGAATATTAGCATATACAAAATTAGCACATACGAAATTCGCATATGCGAATATTAGCATACGCTAATATTCGCATATGCGAAACTTATCGTATGCTAATTTTCGCATATGCGAATTTACGCACACCAGTCTGACACAGTAGTATTACAGCCTTCTTTACACCACACAAGCTGGAAGCAGAGAGGGATGATCACTGTGATGTGTACTGTGAAGAAAAAAAAAAAACGAATATTCGTAATTACGAATATATAGCGCTATATTCGCGAAATCCGCGAATTCGCGAATATGCGATATTCGCGAATAATATTCGAATTGCGAATATTCGCGAGCAACACTATTAGCTTATAGCCAGTATGTATTCAGTCCATGTCAGTCCATAAATATATAAAGTTTCTCATGCTTATTGTTTTCCTGTCCACTGTGCAGAGGGTTTTCTTGTGGCCAGAGAGATCACCTGGTGAACGTAAGTAGCACAAACAAGTGGCAGAGCTATTGTGTATATATACTGTTGTCATGTATTGTAAAAATGTATAAAGTCAATATAACTGCTAGTCAATTGTTATGGGGAGATGTAGCGCACAAGCCGATGGGCCCCATTAGCACAGGCATCAGGGTTGAAAGGCTCAGGCAGCCCGATCCACCCCAATACTAATTTTCCATTTATGAGATCCTGTTCATTTCCCGTTTGTTTGAGCATGTACGGACATTTATTACAAAATGTCACATGAACTCTATCCCTGTTCTAATTTACGAGCCCTGTGAAGGACATTTGCACAATGAGCCAGGAACTGTGTTTGCTACTGTTTTTGCGTGGCCCCAGTGATTACTTCATCTCATCCACCCTCCAGGACTATACGCCGAGGATGGCTTCTTTTAAGTGGGGTTTGTCGTGGCCCAGCACAGGAGTTGTCCTCCTGTACACCTGTCCATCCTGTGTGGCGGATTCTCTGTCAGTATCCCCCTTGGACCTCCTCCCTTCAATGGACTCTAAATGCCTTATGTTATATGCTGGTTAATCTTTTTAGGCACGTGTGCCTTTAAATGTTGTTGTTAAGCCTATGTAACCAAGAAAGGTGTAATTAACCAAGTGACTTGTTGGTGACCTATAGGACCCCTCCAAATTGCTCCCATATATAGCAGGGAGAGGCTAGCCTAGTGAGTCTTAGTGCATGCTGAGGTTCAGTGAAGTGAAGACCTGAGAGTGTCTGGTGTTCCTGAGGGCGACCAAGGCCTAGCCATGCAGCCACTATCCATGGAACCCATTGCAGGTGAAAGTCAAAACCTGGTAAGCACATGGGTTGCATAATTGAGTCCAAGTCCACTACGAGTCCCAACGAGCAAACAAGCCTTCTGAAGTTCACTGGTCATCTCCTTGGACCTAAACTGAGCTGTAAAGACATTAACATCTGTCTGCCTCAGTAAAGCTACCGTTGTTCCGTAACCTTGTATCGGAGTGATTATTTATCCCGTGCCTGACCCAGGAACCAGCGGCCATACCTCGGGTGGTGTAGAGGATAACCACGCCCTGGCATCACGCACACAAGGGG
The DNA here is from genome assembly GCF_029499605.1 of Hyla sarda. Classification (NCBI taxonomy): domain Eukaryota; kingdom Metazoa; phylum Chordata; class Amphibia; order Anura; family Hylidae; genus Hyla; species Hyla sarda. Next base: position 158,736,495 of record NC_079197.1, read on the forward strand.
TTAATACCATCTGCCCCAAAGGTTAACAACATCTGCCCTTCCATTATACCCCTCACCACACTGGTATTATTGTAATATTGGTCAGTAAAATCATGATGGTAATATGTATGGTAGAAAGATGGATGAATAGATAGATAGATATGAGATAGATAGATAGATAGATGGATATGAGATAGATAGATAGATAGATAGATAGATAGATAGATATGAGATAGATAGATAGATAGATAGGTATGAGATAGATAGATAGATAGATAGATAGATAGATAAAAGAGTAGAACAGAGCAGCACAACCACACATATGGGAAAACAGCGGGTTCCAGCAGATAAATGTCCCAGGTTGCTGGTCACAAATAGATATCCACACCAACAAAGCAAAACCGCCAGAATGTTATTTCATATACAAGTAACCCATTGTGCCAACATCATACAGAGAGAGATATGATATAGATAGATTAATATGATATAGATAGAAAGATAGATAGATGTGAGATAGATGGATGATGGATAGATAGATATGGGATAGATAGATGGATGGGTGGATGTTATTTGTTTCTGAACATCCCCAGATGAAGATACAGATCTCGTAGAGAACCTAGTAAGGATCCTTCCAGGAGCAGAGCTGGATATTTATCTTTCATTGCAAATCCAATCCACCATGCTAAATGGCACTTGACCTTTCCATATTCTTGGAGCTTTCATGCTCTATCAAAATTCATAAATCACATTTCCAGAGCCGGCCTCTCTGTAAGTAAATGAGTTGACACATGGATGTGCTCCTGGCTGGGCTATGGACGGAGGGGCTGGGGGGGGGGGGGGGGTAAGGTTGGGGTGCTGCCGGAGACCAATAGAGCGTTGAGCATAGTAATTGCACTAATATAACACAGATGAGAACAATATGATCTCCGGAGATGTAATATTGGGGGGGGTCGGGCGCATTATAAGAGGCTTATCAATTTACCATTAGTGACACTTTAGTAAACGAAGCATCTTCTCTATAATTCAGGGGGTGGAATCTCCAGGGAATGCTGTGAAATATTCTGCTATACGTGGAACACAAAGGAAAGGTTGATATCTAGGTCATGGTATATCACCGGCAGAAATCTGAGTAGAACAGAGAAATAGGTTGTGTGCTCATTTAAAGGGACACTGCCATTATCACCTCTATATGGAGACGTATATGGCGATAATTCAATCTTATAGATCTCTACATAAACTATTGAATTCATTTTAGTCATGTGCACTGAAGCGGTGCTCACGGTCAGCGCCATTACTGACAATTACCTCAGGAGGGGGATGGTATGGCTTTCTAGTCCAGCACAACCTCCGCAGCTCACAAGTCTTCCCCTTTCGGTAACTGTTTACCCTACCCCATTGGCCATGTTGCTTTTCACAAGTCTGACCCCTATTCTATCAATAGATGGGGATCCCAGTGGTATAATCCCAACTTCTCAGTCCATTTTCATTGGCACAAAATGTTGCAATGTAAACAATGTCCCAGAGGTATAATGCCATTACCAATTTCATTGACTACTTTGCTTGTCACCTCTATTCTCCTGATACGAAGGGGATCTTAGATGTGTAACCCCACCCATTATTTACTATATATCCTACACTGTTACACATTTTACTTAGTACACAGGAGGACAGTTGTAACTTAGCTTGTCATACATTTACATACCAAGGACAATAGCTTATGGGTGCCAACATGGCACTTAGGACACAAACCCCCCCATGCCCTTCTTCGGCTACACCCCTGAAGTCGGGATCCAAATGTATAAAGGCCAACTAACAATATATATGGCATATACTATACTGTATGCTACATTGCCTGGTACGAGGGACATTACAGGACCCTTGTTCTCCATAAAGATTGGGATTCTAGAGGTGTAAAGGTCACCAATCATAAGCTAGATGGCCTGGTACAAGGGACACCAGATTACCATTGTTCTCCAGATAGAAGGGGATTCCGTTCCCTGGTACAAGAGACATCACAGAACCCTTGTTCTCCAGATAGAAGGAGATTCCAGAGGTGTAAAGACCACCTATCACATGCTACATTACCTGGTACAATGGACATCTCAGGTGTAAAAGTCACCTCTTGTATGCTACATTACCTAGTACAAGGGACATCAGATTACTCTTGTTCTTCAGACAGGTGGGTATTCCAAAGCTGTAGAGGCCCCTATCAGAAGCTACATTGCCTGGTATAAGGGACATTCCATGACCCTTGTTTTCCAGATAGTTGGGGATTTCAGAGGTGTAAAGACCACCTATCACACATATATGATATATACTACACAACCAGTTTGCTTGATACAAAGTAGTAGGTCACAGGACTCTGACATTTTTTGTCATATTCAACTTCATTTTGTGCTTGGTTCCCTGGACTCCCATGCTCCAGAGTTGGTCCCTTCACCTATAACACATTTATGTCGTTGGTCAATTGTGCCAATTCTAGACATCTCTCCCGATGGTTCTCAGCACATCTGTTGAAGCAGTGGCCAACTCTAGAGCCTTTGCCTTTAATAAAATGTCTATATGGTTTCTGTTCCTCCCAGTCGCAGCAGATGGGTGAGGCTGAGGATTGTACCGCCATTGTGAGGCATTGAATTCTGCTCTTTCTGAATGCATTAAAACAAATAGGATTTAGATTTTTCTGAATACAAATTACAAGTATTGACTCTATTAATATTTCTTGCAAAACACAAATGTGACATATGCGGTAGGATTCTTTGGCACAATAAGGCTTGCAAGAAAGTCTCACTGTAGGAGGTGTCCCTCTTGCTGGGAAGCAATCTTTTACTGAATCCCACCCCACAGGCAGAAAACTGGCACCTCTCCGCAACCACAACCTGTGATCCAGGCTCCGCTCGCGCGCTGCCAAACAATTGGAATAATGAGTCATTATTTTAATAAATAACATCATTTGTCAGGCTCTAAGAATCAGCTCGACATGCCGCACTAATCCCAAATGGAATTTCTATGTAAAAACCTTGATTAATTGGCCGCAGTAAAGCTGTCTGTTCTTCTGACTCTCGTGTAATGTCGACTGTCTCTTTCTGTTACTCTCTCTCTCTCGAGTGAAACTGAAATACTAAGCAACAGAGAGAGAGAGAGAACATGAAGCCAATGATCTGGGGATCTGATCACTGAGCTCTCTCCTGGATTGGACATAATATTTGTGCACCCTGTGTAGCTGCAGATGGGCATGGCAGGTAATGGGCCCCGAACTACCCATCTGTCTATTAGGCTCAGTTCACATCTACTTTGTGTCTTCCATTAAAGGGATACTCCAGTGGAAAACAATTTTTTTCCATATGAACTGGCTCCAGAAAGTTAAACAGATTTGTAAATTACTTCTATTAAAAAATCTTAATCCTTCCAGTACTTATCAGCATTGCTTTGGATTGGCTTTACCGTTGGGACAATTTTATACTCTATTAACGATAAGGCAGTGTGTCTATACAGTATATATACTGTATTTTTCACCGTATAAGACGCACTTTTTCTTCCCCAAAACTGGGGGGGGGAAAGTTGGTGCGTCTTATACGGCGAATACACACCTATCGTGGTGGTCCCTGCGGCCATCAACGGCCGGGACCCGCGGCTAATACAGGACATCACCGAACGCGGTGATGCCCTGTATTAACCCTTCAGACGCGGCGATCAGAGCTGACCGCTGCGTCTGAAGGGAAAGTGACACCCGGCTGCTTAGTCGAGCTGTTCGGGACCGCCGTGGTGAAATCGCGGCGTCCCGAACAGCTTACAGGACACCGGGAGGGACCTTACCTGCCTCCTCGGTGTCTGCTCCGTGCCGGGATCCCCTTCATGGCCGGCGCTCTCCTTTGACATCATCACGTCGTCGCGCACGCCGTCCCGTCATCCAATAGGAGCGGCGTGCATAGCGACGTGATGATGGCAACGTGATGACGGCGACGGAGAGCGTGGATTCCGGGGAAGAGGACGTCCGGAGCGTCAGGGACACCACGGGGACGTAACGACAGCGATGGAGCAACATCCAGGGTGACGGGTCCGGAGCGGCGGGGACACGTGAGTACTACCTCCTATCCAGTGGTCTTCAACCTGCGGACCTCCAGATGTTGCAAAACTACAACTCCCAGCATGCCCGGACAGCCAACGGCTGTCCGGGCATGCTGGGAGTTGTAGTTTTGCAACATCTCGAGGTCGGCAGGTTAAAGATCACTGTTGGGTTCAGAATCTTTTTTTTCTAGATTTTGCACCTTTAAAATTGGGTGCGTCTTATATGCGGGTGCGTCCTGTAGGGCGAAAAATACGGTAAATGTTTTTGCATATGGCTTATTGCAAACCATCCTGCAATAAAAGATGCATTCTGTCGTACGGCTTTAATTTAGTATAAAACACATCTGCTTCTATAGCTTTTCTACATAATTTATTGTGTTATCCTATAGAATGTCTTTTCTTTCAGCTGCTATATATAATGCATTAGTAACAATCCTATAGAGAATCTACCGGTGTTCTATAAATACCCCTCCAGTGCATTTTCTATAAATGCCGCTTCAGCAATTCTTCATAACTATACTTAGTGTCAGCCCTATGGCCAGTGCTGCCCCAGTAATGTTATATCTGCTCTGTTCTCCTACAGACTATGGGGCTTTGTACAGTAATGTATGAATTAAATACGTTTCAATGAAGCAACATTTTAATTGCTGTCATCCTGGCCGACTGGTTGAATAATGACAGGCCTATTATATAGTGAAGATTCTGGGCTTGGTACCTCTGGGCAGGCAGATTGGGGGGGGGGGGGGCAAGCATTGGAAAGAGCACTGGATGAAAAGTTTGTATCGGGTCTTAAAGTGTACCCGTCATATTACAGAAAAAAACTCATTCTTTTTATGTTTTTTTTTTTATGTGTCTAGCTTCTGTATTTGGCTCACAAATCCCTCCATTTTCCTGCTCACTCATTCTGACATCCACTGCTCAGGAAGGGGTGTGTCCAAGGCAAGCACCGAGTCCGCCCCCACTCACCATGAAGTCACTTCCTGCCTACATCTGCTGTGCTGGGTCTCTCCATCCAATGACTGCAGGCTGCTCTGTAACCCCCTCCTCCCTGTTTTCATGCTGCAGTCTGATAGGACGGGAGTGAGCACAGAGGAGTGCTAGTCCCACCCTCACTTACTGGACTATGTCCCGGCCTGTGCTTCAGCTAGGACAAAGTTGATGCTGCAGAATTATGTTTTGGATGTTATGGGGACGCCACATGTTTCTATAAGCCATAATTTCTTTAAAATGGAGCAAAAACATTTTATGAAGTATATTACAAAGGTTAATGTTTTGCCATGATGTACAACGTATAAAAAGTTTTTGATTCTGACAGTGCCCATTAAAAAAAAAAACATTTCAGGTAAAACTTGTAAGGCGATAATCCTAATTTTTTCCTCCTTAGGGTATGTTCTCACAGTACTGAAATGACTCCTGGTGTTGACTATTAGTGTTGCTCGCGAATATTCGCAATACTAATTTTATTCGCGAATATAGCATATTCGCGAATATAGCACTATATATTCGTAATTACGAATAATCTTTTTTTTTTTTTTTCACAGTACACATCACAGTGATCACCCCTCTCTGCTTCCAGCTTGTGTGGTGTAAAGAAGGCTCTAATACTACTGTGTGAGACTGGCGAGCGAATTTTCGCATATGCGAATTTTCGCTTATGGTTATTTTTTATATGCAAATTTTCGCATATGCTAATTTTTGCATACGCAAATTTTCGCATATGCGAAAATAAAACGCAAATTTTACGAATATGTGAATTTAGCGAATATATGAGGAATGTTCATCCATATATTCCCGAAATATCGTGAATTTGAATATGACCTATGCCGCTCAACACTATTGACTATAGTTACCAGGCAGATGTACCCTGTGGTTACTCCATGCCTCCATGCCTATGGGCAGACCCATAGAAGCTTGGGTATAAAGGTCTGAACTCAAGGACTGCTATAGCACTATAATCATTTTTGGGTGAATTTTCACTAACATGGATAGAAATTGGAACTACGAAGGTGTCTTATAAAGATACAGGCTGTAATGTCTGCTGTGAGCATTGTGTGCATGCTGCACTCTGTCTAGCTTAGTGTTAATGATTCTAGACATTCAGAACCTAGGAGGGGTCATACCTAGCCCTATCAGGCCTTCAGCCTGGCTGCTGATTTTTACCTCAATCTGAGTTTTAGTCTTACCTTCTCTGTGTCTGAGCTTACTTGCCTTTTGTCCAGTGTTAGCTTTTAGCTTTATTCTGATATTCTTGTTATTATGCCTAATTGGTCGGGTTTACCCTGTCCTGTTTGTCTCTTGTTATGCATTCTCTGTTGGTGTCTTTTCCCACCAGCTTCTTGCCGACATTGTGTGAGTCTTGAACCCTGTTCAAAGCTGTTTGTATTATGTGTGTTTTTTTAATCTGTTTAGTATCTGTACCTGTGTTTTGGATTTTGAGTTTCCTCCAAGGTTAGATCCAGTCTCACACACTGGTGTGTCCTCTAACTTGGAGTCTATTTGAATTTGGTATTTTTTGCCTCTCCATATTATTGGAGTTTGTACAGTGACCCCCCCGACCTACAATGGCCCCGACATACGATCATTTAAAGATAAGATGGCCTCTCAGAGGCCATCGCATGTTGAAGGCAGCATCAACATAAGATGCTTTTGTATGTCGGGGCCATCGCATAAATGGCTATCCGGCGGCGCAGACTGCGTGTGGTCCGCTGACGATCACTTACCTGTCCTCGGGGCTCCGGCGCGTCCTCTTCGGGATCCCTGCATCGTTGGCGCTCTCCTCCAACGTCATCACGTCGCTGCGCACGCCGTCCCGTCATCCAATAGGAGCGGTGTGCGTAGCGGCGACGATGCTGGGGAAGCAGAGGACTTGCCGGAGCGTCGGGGACACCCCGGGGATGCGGCGACAGCGATGGACGGCAACATCCAGGGCAGCGGTGACAAGCGGTGACGGTCCGGAGCGGCGGGGACAGGTGAGTATAACCTCCAATACCAGTGGTCTTCAACCTGCGGACCTCCAGATGTTGCAAAACTACAACTCCCAGCATGCCCGGACAGCCGTTGGCTGTCCGGGCATGCTAGGTGTTGTAGTTTTGCAACATCTGGAGGTCCGCAGGTTGTAGATCACTGTCCTATACTTTACATTGCACGAATCCCTCAACATACGATGGTTTCAACAAACGATGGTCCGTTTGGAACAGATTACCATCGTATGTTGAGGGACCACTGTAGTTCTCTGGTTCCTCCTAGTGTTAGATATTTTTCTGAGCTTTGTTTTGTCCCTAACATAGGAGTCAGTTTGCTTTGTATCTAGTTTGAATTAGTTCTGTGTATCCTGTTCTTGGTCCGTGTTCAGACCAGTTGGTCTGTGCGTTTGTGTCTGTTCTTGTCATTCTAGTAATTGCATATCCTTGAGTTATACAGTGTTTGTCTTCAGTTCTGTTTATCTTGTTTTGGTTCTTAGCCTGTTGTCTGTATGTTATATTTCTGTTACCATGCTTCCCTGATGTCTGTTTTGTGCCACTTTGTATTCTTGCTGTAATTCTGTATTCTGGTTTAATCACTGTGTGTCCCCGACCTGTCCAGTCCTGGTTTATTGTTCTATGACCCCCTGCACCTTAGTTAGTGAAGGGACTGGCTCCAAGCTGTGAGTTGCCATTTAGGGTACGTTCCCACACGGCGTATTTGCTGCGTATTTGCTGCTGCGTATTTTATTTTCCCTGTTGAAGTCAATGGGTAGGAAAATACGCAGCACCAAATACGCAGCAAATACGCAGCAAAATACGCCACGTGGGAATGCACCCTTAGGGCAGTTTTGCAAGTAGGAATAGAAAGAGGATTCTGGAACAAGCTCAGGGGGCACTCTTTCCTGCCCTATGTGATGCACTATGATGACACAGGCTTTATAACAAGAAGTCTATTGTTCAAAGGTAAAGATGAGCAAAGCGATTTGGCATTAATCAGATTTGGTCGAAATTTCACAAAAAATTTAATTGGTCAGATTCCAATCTTTTTGTGATTACTTTCATTTTTTTCCGCTGTCCTATGCCCATGGTGGCCCTAAGAGTAAGGGTTTGTGTTGTATACATTGCAGTTTCCCTACAACCAGATTTAAGAGTGAGCAACTCAATGGCTGTCACGATGCCGGCTGGCAGGAGGTGGATCCTCTGTGCCAGAGAGGGATTGGCGTGGACCGTGCTAGTGGACCGGTTCTAAGTCACTACTGGTATTCACCAGAGCCCGCCGCAAAGCGGGATGGTCTTGCTGCGGCGGTAGTAACCAGGTCGTATCCACTAGCAACGGCTCAACCTCTCTGACTGCTGAAGATAGGCGCGGTACAAGGGAGTAGACAAAAGCAAGGTCGGACGTAGCAGAAGGTCGGGGTAGGCAGCAAGGATCGTAGTCAGGGGCAACGGCAGGAGGTCTGGAACACAGGCTAGGAACACACAAGGGAACGCTTTCACTAGGCACGATGGCAACAAGATCCGGCGAGGGAGTGCAGGGGAAGTGAGGTATACATAGGGAGTGCACAGGTGAACACACTAATTAGAACCACTGCGCCAATCAGCGGCGCAGTGGCCCTTTAAATCGCAGAGACCCGGCACGCGCGCGCCCTAGGGAGCGGGGCCGCGCGCGCCGGGACAGGACCGACGGAGAGCGAGTCAGGTACGGGAGCCGGGGTGCGCATCGCGAGCGGGCGCCACCCGCATCGCGAATCGCATCCCGGCTGGAGGCGGTATCGCAGCGCACCCGGTCAGTGGATCTGACCGGGGTGCTGCGGGAGCGAGAGTGTAGCGAGCGCTCCGGGGAGGAGCGGGGACCCGGAGCGCTCGGCGTAACAATGGCCAGTGCACTGTGCAGGAGCAGGGAGTCCGGACTTTGACAGGAGTCCCTGCTCCTGTACATACTTTGTGTGGACAATCAAGACACTTCCAAATCCAAATTGGCATCTGAATCCAAAACACATCTGACATCTGTCAGATTGACCATCTTGGAAGATTTGCTCCTCTCTATTTCCTATACTCTTAAAATCCAGCAGGCACAAAGGTGGAAATGAAGGTCATGTGTAACAAGAAAACGAAGACGCCATCTTGATTATATGACTGTCATGCTCCGTTGTCCTTTTAATATGTGTTTAAACAGCAAAATAACTACTTGTCTCCAATCTTATCTTCATAAAGTCTCTACTACAATATTACATTGACTCTTAATGTCGACCTCATCCTCCCTTGTTCTTCACACAATAATTTCATGGCATAATGATGACTGTATAGTAGACAAACGCAGGAATTGATTTTATTCAATTTCATTTAAAAATTCATATGCCCTTTAAAGCCGCTCATTCACATTGCACATCAATAGACCTGTTGTTCTACCTCTGCTGGCAAAGCTATCCTTTAATCAACATAGTTATTATAGATCAGAGATGTCCAGCCGCTGGGTCACAGTCTGGATGAGGCTTCCCAGGGCGCTTTGATGGCCTCATCTTCTATGCTAACACTTTGTGTTCTAGAGTGAGATATTGTAGAAAATATTCAGCATATACAGTACCATAAAGGTGTATCTTAAAGCTCCTGGGGCCCAATGCAGCATCAGTAACCTGGCCCCTACCGTCCATGCGCCATTTATAAAATTGGTCATTGGATACCATACAGTCCAACAGCAGAACAAGTCAAGCACAAGGAAGGATGTCGGTCAATGTGGTGTCTCCTTGTCACCATCGAAATGACAGATGAAAAAACTTAGAAGAGGACAGCATCCAAATGTAGAAAAAAATCTTGGGGTCCAACCGCAGGAACCTCCCACCTATCTCGAGAACGGAGGTAGGTTATTCCCCAAATGTATGGAGTACCTGCCATGCATGTGTGCTTCAGCTCTATTTATTCAGGTAGCATCTTTCCTCCATTCTTGGGAGCCAATCAGCTAGCTATCCCCATTCAAAATGTTGGATCTTAGGATGAACACTTTAAAGGGGTATTTCAGGATTTTTATTTGACTATGCTACAGGGGCTGTAAAGTTAGTATAGTTTATAATATAGTGTCTGCACCTGTGTTTGGTGGCCGGTTTTAGCAATGATGTTCATTTTTAGCAGCATACAAAATGAGTGTTGTCTCAGGTCTTTCTCAGGTTGCAGAGCGGCCTGAGACATTACATCACTAATCAAGTGTTGAAAGGGAGCGTGTCTGTGCTTCAATGGATTAAATGACGACTGAGTGGGAGGGAGATCATCCTCCACAGGACCGCAGGGAATTATAGTTTCAAGCACAGCACACATAGAATGGAGAATGGCTGTGCTGCAATGGGTGGGATGACCGATGTGTGGGAGGGAGATAAGTCAACTCCCACCTACATACAAGGAATCCTGGGGATTGTAGTTGGAGGGAGGGCACAGAAACAGGATATAGCCAGTCACACAAACAAAGCAGCAGTGTTCTGAGGGACTCATGGCATGGCCATTTACCACCAACAGAAGCACAGATCCTTGGTAAGCATGTCCATTACTGTCTGGTAGGTAAGTACTAAAGTCACCTTATGTTGGATAACTCCTTTAAAGGGGTACTATGGTAAAAAAAAAATGTTTTCAGATCAACTGGTGCTAGAAAGTTATACAGATTTATATATTAATTCTATTTAAAAATCATAATCCTTCCAGTACTTATCAGCTGCTGAATGCTCCACAGGAAGTTCTTTTCTTTTTGAATTTCTTTTCCGTCTGACCACAGTGCTCTCTGCTGACACCTCAGTCTGAGTCAGGAACTGTCCAGAGCAGGATAGGTTTGCTATGGGGATTTGCTCATGTGCTGGACAGTTCCTGACACAGACAGATGTGAAAGCAGAGAGCACTGTGGTCAGACAGAAAAGAACAATACAACTTTCTCTGGATCATACAGCAGCTGATAAGTACTGGAAGGGTAAATATTTCTATCCTATCCTTTAAATAGGGTATAAGATGTCTAATCACGATGGGTCCCGCCGCTAGGACCTCCCGCAATCTCCGTGCAGCACCCAGAGTTCTAAAAGTTATTTTCAGAACGCTAAATTTGGGCGGCTGTGGTCATGATGTCATGCCACACCCCCTCCATTCATGTCACTGAATGTCATAGACATAAATGGAGGGAGTGTGGCATGATGTCACGACAACGACCGGCCAAACCCAGCGTTCTGAAAATAACGTTCAGAACGCTGGGTGCTGGAGTACCCCTTTAAGCATTCACCTACCAATCAGCAATGATTACAATATGTCCTACTGCTGGGACTTTTTCACATATCAGCTGTTTTCTTAAGGTGACCCTGATAGCATGTGTCCCTGCAGCACCTCTACAGGACAAATAAAGCATTACACAATTTGTTATTTAAACAAATGAGAAGAGGAGCGATTATTTTTGAAGCTGCTGGCCAATGGAAGAGTAGCTTGAATGGGAGGCCTCCATCCATTACCCCAGCCTGCCTTAATACGGTGCAGTTTTGGATAATGGGTTTTCTAACCTCGACAACTCCTTTAAGAAACAGTGATATTACTTTGTCTTGATGTTTTTTAGTATTTTGCACTTACCACAAAGTTTAGCTATTATCATGGTAGCTTATATTAATTAGCCTCAAAGGAGTCACAGAGGCCAAGGATCCCGGCACAGCCTGTCAAGTACAATATGCCGCCCAGTCACATGACTTCGAGGGACCTTCAAGGACCCCTGTTAAGTATTGATAATGAATAGCGAAAACCCTACGAACCCTAAAGTCAACAATATGGAAATTCGTGACTCTGAGGGCTACAAGCTCCTGCTGAAAAACATCATTCATAAAACATATGAAGAAGACAAGAAAAGTTGTTAATAGTTACTGTATGTTATTGCTCATCGTGCTATATAGCATATTTTACTATTATTGGAACATAGGTTAAGGCGAATAAATGTATTTAACCTATGATAAAGCTCTCTATCCATATTTCCTACACTTGTAAAAAATAAATATGAGCATGGCCTCAATCCACAACTTGATGCTAAACAATAAACAGGGAAGACCCCTATGAATATAGCCCCCCTGCATATATGCTCCTTAGCTATACCAGTCTGCACTATTTCCTTATGTCATGTCAATGTGGTTGTATACATGTAAACCTATTTGCTTGCTGTTACAGCCCACTCAGGAACATGTTATTTAAAAAAAAAGAACCTTGGTAGGTAATGATAGGTAATCAACCCTGCCCCCCCACCCCCCCCACCACCACCACAACCACCACAATTAGGTAGATGCCCACTGTAGACACATAATTATCGCTCATTGGGTAAATGCCCTCAGTTGGTAGGTAATAACTCCCCCTCCCCTATTAGGTAGAAGCTCTCTGTAGGTAGGTAGGAAGGTAATCCCATTAGTGAGAACACCTCCTAGGTAATTCCCCCTAGCCTATTAGGTAGAAGCTACTGTTAGGTAATTTTCCCCTCCTCATTAGGTAAATACTATCAATAGGTCCAATAGGTGGGTAACCCCCTCCCCCTATTAAGTAGATTTTCCAGTCAGTAGTTAGTAATCCCCACTATTAGGTAGATGCCACCATTAAATAGTTACTCCCAATAGGTTTCCACCAAAAAAAAATGTCCCACTTCCTTTCCCTCCACTCTAGCACTGGCCCCACTTATCCTGCTAAGTAAGCCCTGCACCACTGTGATACAGTCTTTCAATGCACAGTGTGGGACAGGTGGTATTTGGCTGATAGCACAGCGGATGGGTATTCTATAAACCCAGTATCATATCAGTCTTAAAGGGGTTATCCACCATAAGGTGATTTTAGTACGTATCTGGCAGACAGTAATGGACATGCTTAGAAAGGATCTGCGCTTGTCTTGGGGCTAAATGGCTAAATTGTGAGATTACCATAACACTGTGGCTAGCTTTCTGTGAACTTTTATTTCCTTTTTGACTTTTCTTTTTTTGACTACAAATCCCATAATTCCATTTTCCTCCCTACCACACATCAGCCACCCCACCCATTGAAACATAAATGAGCTGCATCCATTCAAAAGACCTGTGGTTTTCCATCAGGGTGCCTACAGCTGTTGCATTAGTAGCAGATTGATGTCTCTCCCACCAAGCGATCGCTCCACCCATTGAAGCAGACAGGCTCCCTGTCATCAGCTGACTAGTGATGTCATGTCTCGGCCGCATTGCAAGCTGGGAAAAATCTGAGACAACAGTCATTTTGTATGCTGATAAAAATAAATATTGGGGTGAAAAATCACAGAAGAATTGTGAGAAAACCGTCACACACAGGTACAGACACTATATTATGAACTACACTAACTTTACAGCCCCTGTAGCATAGTCAAATAAAAAAAATTCCTGGAATACCCCTTTAAAGAAATAGGCACATACGCTAATGTGAATGAAACAATTCTTTCTTTATATAGGATTCATCAGAAATACAGGAATCAAACAATGAATATTCACCCAACGTGTGTCAAAGGAGACATAACAGGTTTCTTTGGCTTCCATGTGTACCAGCAATCTCTTATCCGGTTGTCTCCATTCACTGCAGGTCTGGTAGGTAAGGCTGCAACGTTTCAAGGGCAACGCCCCCTTTGTCAAGCATAGTGCAAATTCCCATCACCACAATACATAGAAACTCTCGCGAGATTCCAATTCTATAGTAAAAAACATGTTACAATAGATAAAAACCATTTCAATGTATATGGATTTAGATAGATGCAGCAAAAATCTTCACAGAAAAACATTAAAGTTACAAATCTCATTAATTCCATGGGGCTGTAAAGGGCACAATCTTTGAATCCAGCGCACCTCACTTTTTAGTAATCTTATTTTAATCTGTTCTTTGTTGTCCAATTCTATATTCTCCAGTATCTGCCATCTCAATTCATTAACATTATGTCCATGTTCAAAAAAATGTCTGGCTTCACTTGTCTCCAACTTCTCCTTCTGTTTCTGACCTCCCTCCTCAGGTCCCTTTTCATATGTACCGTATTTTTTTTTTGACGCACCGTCATATAAGACGCACCCAATTTTAAGGGTGCAAAACCTAAAAAAAAAAGATTCTGAACCCAACAGGGATCTTCAACCTGCGGACCTCCAGATGTTGCAAAACTACAACTCCCAGCATGCCCGGACAGCCGTTGGCTTTCTGGGCATGCAGGGAGTTGTAGTTTTGCAACATCTGGAGGTCCGCAGGTTGAAGACCACTGAACTATAGGAGGTAGTACTCAGGTGTCCCCGCCGCTCCGGACTCGTCACCGCTCGTCACCGCTGCCCTGGATGTCGCTCCATCGCTGTTGCCGCGTCCCCATGGTGTCCCTGACGCTCCGGACGTCTTCTTCCCCGAGATCCACGCTCTCCGTCGCCGTCATCACGTCGCCACGCATGCCGCTCCTATTGGATGACGGGATGGCGTGCGTGACGACGTGATGACGTCGAAGGAGAGCGCCGGCCATGCAGGGGATCCCGGCACGAAGCAGACACCGAGGAGGCAGGTAAGGTCCCTCCCAGTGTCCTGTAAGCTGTTCGGGATGCCGCGATTTCACCGCGGCGGTCCCAAACAGAACGACTTAACAGCCGGGTTAGTGTTATTTTCGCTTCAGACGCGGCGGTCACCTTTGATCGCCGCGTCTGAAAGGTTAATACAGGGCATCACCGCGATCGGTGATGTCCTGTATTAGCCGCAGGTCCCAGCCATTGATGGCCGCAGGGACCGTCGCGATAGGTGTGTGTATTCGCTGTATAAGACACACAAACTTTTTCCCCCTAGTTTTGGGGAAGAAAAAGTGCGTCTTATACGGTGAAAAATACGGTATGTATGGCACTTTTGTGTTCATTAATTCTCTCGTTTATAGTTCTCATAGTCTGCCCCTCATAGCCTGTCCCACACGGGCATTTCAGTAAGTAGACTACCCGGGTACTGTTACAGCAGTGCCATCCCCTGATGAGGATTTTAGTCCCCCTCATGGGATGCGTTACAGTGTCACCTTTAATGATGGCATTCCAGTTCTGGAAAGACAGGCAGGCAAATGTACCCGACTGTCTGGCCCTTAGGAACGTCTACTTATCTGTTTTTTTCTTTTTCACATCTGCCCTTATCAAGTGATTGGCAATGGATCTATTCTTCCTATATATAAATCTCGGGCGACTACGGAACAAACGGCCAGTCTTCTCATCCGCACCAAGTAAGAGGAAGCCCCAGTATTTACATATAGTTTGTTTACTCATTTTTGAGTGACAATCATAAGTATTCGAGAAACTAACCTCTGTCTCCTGACGTTTGTTTTTAGATTTATTTTACCTCAGATCTTCTCTAGGTAATGCTTCAACCTCTTTACTAATTTCCTCCTTTTCCTTCCTGTCATATCCTCTCTGTACGAATTGTTCAATCACCATTTTTGTATTTTTCCGGAACTCACTCTCTTTATTACAAATCCTTTCTGTTCTAATGAACTGACCTTTCGGTATACCTTTAAAAACCTGTGGAGCATGTCCACTGTCACGGTGTAATAAATTGTTGCGATCTGTATTTTTCACATACAATTTAGTGTCGAGCTTACCTTCCGGATATTTGATTACTTTCACATCCAAGTAATGTCTCTCTTTCTCATTCATTTCACATGAGAATTCAATGAGAGGATGGCATCCATTAAGATATTCAACGTACTCAAGAAGCTGGGGATATGTATCTGTCCAGAAGACGAACACATCGTCCACGTAACGGACCCACAGCCCCATCTTCTCACCCAGAACATGTCCCTTGACAAAATTCTCCTCAAATTTGCACATGAATATATTAGCCAGACTTGGGGCCACAGGGGACCCTATCGAAGTCCCCTGTTTCTGGAGGAGGTACTCCTCCCCAAATCTGAAATAATTCCTGTAAAGAATAATCTCAAGTAAATCTGTCAAAAAACAGATTTTGGCATTAGTCAGTATGCTATCCTTAATAAGATGTTCCTTAATAGCAAGTATTCCCCCTTGTGTGGGGATATTTGTATATAAATGTTTAATATCTAGAGTGCACAGCAGAGCCCCCTGAACATTTTTTAGCAATTTTTTATGCAATCCATTGGTGTCCGATTGGTGTCACACAAACAATTCGGGAGTGATGCAACAATTTTTTAGCGATAACTGTCAACATAAATTGCCAAAGGGCTCAAGATGGAGTCCACCCCCGAAACGATAGGTCGCCCCGGGGGTTTCTCCACCTGTGCACCTATGGTAACAAATACAACACTGGGGTGCAGGGAAACTCATTGATTAGAACACTCTTTTCTTGTTCAGTTATTGTCCCATTCAGACATGCCTCCTCTAAAAGGGAGATTTGTAATAAAGAGTGTGAGTTCCAGAAAAATACAAAAATGGTGATTGAACAATTCGTACAGAGAGGATATGACAGGAAGGAAATGGAAGAAATTAGTAAAGAGGTTGAAGCATTACCTGGAGAAGATCTGAGGTAAAATAAATCTAAAAACAAACGTCAGGAGACAGAGGTTAGTTTCTCTACTAATGATTGTCACTCAAAAATGAGTAAACAAACTATATGTAAATACTGGGGCTTCCTCTTACTTGGTGCGGATGAGAAGACTGGCCGTTTGTTCCGTGGTCGCCCGAGATTTATATATAGGAAGAATAGATCCATTGCCAATCACTTGATAAGGACAGATGTGAAAAAGAAAAAAACAAATAAGTAGACGTTTCTAAGGGCCAGGCAGTCGGGTACATTTGCCTGCCTGTCTTTCCAGAACTGTAATGCCATCATTAAAGGTGACACTGAAACGCATCCCATGAGGGGGACTAAAATCCTCATCAGGGGATGGCACTGCTGTAACAGTACCCGGGTAGTCTACTTACTGAAATGCCCATGTGGGACAGGCTATGAGGGGCAGATTATGAGAACTATAAACCAGAGAATTAATGAACACAAAAGTGCCATACGCACATATAAAAAGGGACCTGAGGAGGGAGGTCAGAAACAGAAGGAGAAGTTGGAGACAAGTGAAGCCAGATATTTGTTTGAACATGGACATATTGTTAACGAATTGAGATGGCCGATACTGGAGAATATAGAAGGGGACAACAAAGAACAGATTAATATAAGATTACTGAAAAGTGAGGTGCGCTGGATTAAAAAACTGTGCCCTTTACAGCCCCTATTGTGTAATTTATACGCGAGGAAGATAAAGTAAGAAACTTCATCTCTCATAAAGAAAAATATGAGGACCGCGGATAAAAAAAAATTATAAACAAGTGAGATCTTTGGAGGTCGACACAATAAATACCTCTATTATGATTTCGAAGATAGGAATATTGTTGCACAAATAAGACATCAACAATAAAATATGTAAAAATAGATGTACAATTTATTAATTAAAATATAGAAATATAAAATTCAATGGAATATGCAGATCAATATGATGTCATTATACCATACTAAGTCACAGTAATACCTAAAATTTGCCCACTAGATGGGAGTATACTGCCCTAGTTCACAACGGTATTCAAAATTCACCACAAGATGGCAGCACAGATATCAACGGTATATAGCATGTAGGCTGTTGGAATACTTAAAGGGTTACTCCGCTCCCCAGCGTTCAGGAACCCCACGCTGTGTGTGGGGTTCAATGTTCACGCCCGCCCCCTAGTGACATCACGCCCTGCGACGGCCCTCACACCCCCTCCCATAGACTTGCATTGAGGGGGCGGGGCGTGATGTCACATGACGGGGCATGACGTCACGAGGGGGCAGGCATGAAAACAGAAGCCCACACATAGCGTTCAGGAACTCAATGTTCCGGACGTTGGGGAGCGGAGTAACCCTTTAAGAAATGAGTATATTAAATACAAGATATGTTGATGCATGCAACAGTGATTTTCCCCACTTAGAGACATAAGGAATGAAACTTTTTCTTAACAAATGATAACATATAAATTATTGGTGGCTATACAAAGGGGGATTTCCCTTACTACTACTATAATTTGGGACTATTTCTTTTGGAAAAAAATGAATCAAAAGTACAATTAAAGTTCTTCTGTTCGGATACATGTCAGTGTCTGCAGACCTGAACAGAAATCTATAAATTCATCCAAGTTATGGGTAGGGAAATATAAATTATCTTAAGTACAAGCTCTCCCTGCTGTAGAATAGCCGACAATAATCAAAAGCTATTAAAGTACTTTTACAGTTACCACTAAGTAGAAATGCCAGTGGGTCAAGAAAGTTGGATGGGATCAGTCTGTTCACCCAGCAGTCACAGAAAGATAATCCGGGATGCTCTCCAAAGAAGGAACAAAGGATGATGGATCCCCTTCGCCTTACCACTACAGTTTAAACAAGGCGCCCTTATCTTGATCAGATAAGAAATTAATCAATCACGTCTCCAGAACAAAAACGTGCTAGTCCCTTGTCTCACCCAGATGTAACTATTTCACTGACCAGAGAGGGCACTCTTGTCCTTGAGTTGCTAAAATAGTTTCTTAAAAATTAGCAGCCATTACCAAAGATATGGATATATCATGTCAAGTCATCTCTCCAACTAATGGCCAATAAATATAGTTAGCTGGATTAGATTTCGACATATAGCATAAACTCACAACAGACATCTCGGGATTTTCCCAAGTCTTCAATCTGAATCTGGCATTAAGGATCCCACCTGAGTTTAACTAATGAATAGACCCTCAGTAAATTGTCTAGACTTACAGTTATAAATCTATTAGATAAGAAATAACTGTAGACTCTATTCATGGGACAAAATCAGACCACCAGATTACATACATGCTAACTTGGAGATGCAGGGAAACTAAACCAGTCACAAATGGTATACTGACCACATAATATAAACATGCTACTAATGAAAATCATAATAATAATGATAGATAATGCATATCTAACTACTGTCAAGAATATAAGGAAAAAGTATTTTCATATTCCAATGCCCATAAAATGGTTTATATAAACAAAGACAAAGGAACAATTAAGATGGACGCCACACAGTATGATTATCTGAAATAATTCTGGCCCATATAGTCTGACACCCCATGGAATTAATGAGATTAGTAACTTTAATGTTTTTCTATGAAGTTTTTGCTGCTTCTATCTAAATCCCTATACATTGAAATTGTTTTATCTATTGTAACATGTTTTTGTATGGTTTTTACTCTAGAATTGAAATATCGCAAGGTTTCTTATCTATGTATTGTGGTGATGGGAATTTGCACTATGCTTGACAAAGGGGGCGTTTCCTTTGAAAAGTTGCAGACTTACCTACCAGACCTGCAGTGAATGGAGACAACCGGATAAGAGATTGCTGGTGCAGCTGCACATGTAAGCTGAAGAAGCCTGTTGTGTCTCCTTTTAACATCTTGCGGACTGTATGACACACATTGGGTGAATATTCATTGTTTGATTCCTGTATTTCTGATAAATCATATATAAAGAAAGAAGAATTGTTACAGCCACTGTGATACAGTACAGGAGCAGGAAGTCCTGTTTACAGCCTGACTTCCTGCTCCTGTACATTGTTGCCACACCCTAGCTATGGCCCTGACCCAGATACAAATGTCGAATTGTTTGGCAGCTGACATGGGAATTAGCTATAAAAAGGTTAGTTCTCATAAGTTACTTTTGGATAATGTACCTCTTGGTGACAGATCGTTGACTGCTAGACATACCTCTACACTGCATTCTCAGACTCTCAGAGGGGAGGCATCAAGGGAATGAGAGAAGCAAATTCTCCTAATAAACTTATCTTTTTGTTCCTAGAATTGGATTCATATCATCCAAATATATCATCATTACATTTGCATATGACAAGTTTCATTTGATTATAACTCTTTTTTTGGTGTATTGTTTTTTTTTTTCTTTTCTTCTCATTGGCTGTATTATCCAGTTGTTTATTCTCAGCCCCTCAGTAAATAGTGGAGAAATGGAAAGCCATTGGGTAGGTCCGTACAGCACATAGAAACAGTATCACACGGAGCATGTAATACAGCTGTGAGCTATGCAAAAGATCATTCACGTGGGAATGGGTGGATTGTAGTACTAAGAAGGATTAAAGCATTAACAAAATTGAGGGTATTTTGTTTGGGAAAAAGACAACTTAGGTGTGACCTAATTTTTAATTGAAAGCCCCCATTTTTATTTTTAATTTAAAGTGTCCCACAAAACATGTGTTCATTCAGATGTGGTCTATCACAAGGCCTCTACGAAAGGAGAAGTGTCCTCAATCTATTCCCAAACCCTCCAGAAGGCCAAGCAGTGGTGTTGCTAGGGTTGGTGTCACCTGGTGCGGTAGAAAATGATAAAATGGTGTCATCCCCATACCTACCCCCTCCCCCCAGTAAGTTTTTAGCCTGTTGTGACAGACACCACTGTTGTAGCGCATTGTGAGAAATTCCAGTATAATAATCAGACATACCAGTTGCCACGGAATGGGAAAGTGTTAAAGAAGTGTTCACCATTTAAATATACAGCTCCCAGAATTAGTTAAAGGGGTACTCCACTGGAAAACATTTACTTTTATATCAACTGGTGCCAGAAAGTTAAACAGATTTTTAAATTACTTATATTTAAAATCTTAATCCTTACAGTACTTATAAGCTAGTGTATGCTCCACAGGAAGTTGTGTAGTTCTTTCCAGTCTGACCACAGTGCTATTTGCTGACCCCTCTGTCCATGTCAGGAACTGTCCAGAGCAGGATAGGTTTGCTATGGGGATTTGCTCCTACTATGGACAGTTCTTGACATGGACAGAGGTGTCAGCACAGAGCACTGTGGTCAGACAGAAAATAAATTAAAAAAGAAAAGAACTTCCTGTGAATCGCTTATACAGCAGCTAATAAGTACTGGAAGGATTAAGATTTTTAAATAGAAGCAATTTACAAATCTGTTTAACTTTGTAGCACCAGTTGATTAAAAAAAATGCTTTCCAGTAGAGTACCCCTTTGAGCAGTGGTGAGGTTATGCTGGGAGTTGTAGTTTCACTCATCATAACTGTGGAACTTACAAGCGACTACAGCTCTGATAGGACATAGTGAGGAGAATGTACAATGATATCAGTGATTACAGGTGACGTCTTATCTATAGTGAGGAGAATGTACAATGATATCAGTGACTACAGGTGACGTCTTCTCTATAGTGAGGACAATACAGAATTATATCAGTGACTACAGGTGACGTCTTCTCTATAGTGAGGAGAATACACAATGATATCAGTGACTACAGGTGACGTCTTCTCTATAGTGAGGAGAATGTACAATGATATCAGTGATTACAGGTGACGTCTTCTCTATAGTGAGGAGAATACACAATGATATCAGTGACTACAGGTGACGTCTTCTCTATAGTGAGGAGAATGTACAATGATATCAGTGATTACAGGTGACGTCTTCTCTATAGTGAGGAGAATACACAATGATATCAGTGACTACAGGTGACGTCTTCTCTATAGTCTTCCCTTATCTAATTCAGATGGTACATACCGCCAGGACTTGTTCCAGCTAAAACTTCTGTCTGTAGAATGTGACGCCCAGACGTCTCCTCACTATGTCAGCGCATTCTCATCCTCTATATGAAAACAAGTATTATTATAAACCTGCCAGACACTGTATCCTCTAAATATAATACTACTATACACTACACTCTGATTATAAACCTTCCATGCACCATACCCACTGAATATAATACTACCACACACTGTACATTCTGAATATAATACCAACACACTGTACACTCTGAATATAATACCAACACACTGTACACTCTGAATATAAATCTGCCACATACTGTACATTCTGTATGTAATACCTCCACACACTGTACCCTCTGAATATAATACCGCCACACACTGTACCCTCTGAATATAATACTACCACCCACTGCGCCCTCTGAATATAATACTACCACAAACTTTGCCCTCTGAATATAACGTTGCCATACAGTGCACCCTCTGAATATAATACCACAACCGCAGTAACACCCCTCAACAGCCGTTAGCTGATGCTATTACCACAGGAGGGGGGTATTGGTGGTGTTGCTAGTGGATGATGAGGGTGCTACTGCCAGGGGGGGAGCATTAGGTAGACAGCAGTTCCCCCACATTAGGTAGGTAGCAGTTTCCCCACATTAGGTTCCATATTTTCCCCACATTAGGCAGCATAGATTCCCCACATTTGGTACCAGTTCCCCCACATTAGGTAGGTACCAGTTACCCCACATTAGGTAGCAATTTCCCCACATTAGGTAGCACAGATTCCCCACATTAGGTAACAATTTCCCCACATTAGGTAGCACAGATTCCCCACATTAGGTAGCAGTTTCCCCACATTAGGTAGCATAGATTCCCCACA
The DNA here is from genome assembly GCF_029499605.1 of Hyla sarda. Taxonomy (NCBI): domain Eukaryota; kingdom Metazoa; phylum Chordata; class Amphibia; order Anura; family Hylidae; genus Hyla; species Hyla sarda. The sequence continues at coordinate 158,758,867 of NC_079197.1, forward strand.
TTCGGTAGCACAGATTCCCCACATTAGGTAGCATAGTCTCCCCACATTTGGTAGCACAGATTCTCTGCATCAGGTAGCAGTTTCCCCACATTAGGTAGCATAGACTCCCCACATTAGGTAGCATAGACTCCGCACATTTGGCAGTAGTTTCCCCACATTAGGCCGCAGGTTCCCTTGCAGGTTCCCCACAATGGCCAAAGTCTCCCCACATTAGAACCCTGCCCCCACAAAAAAAAAAAAAAACACATACAACACAGAGACACACACACAAACACACACACAGTCAGAGAGACACACACTCAGACAGACACACACACAGAGTCACAGTCACACACACACAGAGTCACACACACACGCAGAGTCACACAGTCACACACACACAGAGTCGCACAAACACACACACAGTCACACACACAGAGAGAGTCACACAAACACACACACAGAGTCACACACACACACACAGAGTCATATACACACTCAGAGTCAGACACACGAACACACACACAGAGTCACACACACACACACAGAGTCACACACACAAACACACACACAGAGTCACACACAGACAGTCACACACAGACAGAGATAGAGACAGACAGAGAGACAGACACACACACTCACCCATCCAGCGCAGCGGTCCTTCTCTCCGGGCGCCCTGCGAGTGATGTCACTGACGTCCTCCTGCGCGGCCATGCGGTGGGACGTCAGACCGGCACAACCGAAGACGTGGGAGCGGAGGCCGGGCACAGTGCTTGTGAACACAAGGGGGGGGGGTGTTGACGGACGGGCGCACAGCGGCGATGAAGGCCGGGGGGGTGCTGACGGACGGGCGCACAGCGCCGGTGAAGGCCAGGGGGGGTGCTGACGGACTAGCACAGCGCAGGTGAAGGTGGGGGAAGGTGCTGACAGACGGGAGGCCGGTCGGGCACAGATGGGGGGTGTCGGTGTAGCTGGGGAGGGGGGGGGTGGGTGCTGCGGAGCGTCTTGGTGTCACCCCATTAGGTTGGTGTCACCCGGTGCGGGCCGCACCCCACGCACCCGGGTCGCAACGCCACTGAGGCCAAGCAAGGGATTAGGGCTCCATAAGAACCTGCCCGTGCTTCATCATATGCATAGACTGAAGCCCACACATCTCCCCCAGAAGTGGGAGGAAGTGGGTTGAGGGTAATGATATACAAACAGTAAAGGGAGACTCATAAGGGTTACAATGTATGACCTCCGCTTGTTCCCTTCACTTTTTCCACCTGCTCCCTACTACTGTTCTGCGACAGAAGAGAAAAAGTGCTCTATGGTGTGATAACATGAAAAAGATAGAGCGCTTACCATGGGTGGTTGTGCCAACCATGCACAAAAATGGAAAGCGTATGTAAAGAGAGTAGATGCCTCTCTACAGTATTTCTCCGAAGTATGACAGGATTCAAATGGCGCTGAGAGACTTCCCACACAACAGATCAAATCTGAAAGGAAGTTTATTACCCAGAATGTAATGCACTTCGTGGCTACGGCCACATTTTCGGCCGTGAAAGGTACTACAGGAACAACTCATATATAGCTGAGAGTTAACCCATAGTAAACCAGGTAATTAAAAATGATACTAATGATACTACCTAATATAAATATTTTCTTTGCAATTTTTTATAAAATGTTTTGTTCTCTATATATATATATATATATATATATATATATATATATATTCGTAATTGTTTCTTTTCTCTTATTTATTGATGTGTCTATTGTGCAGGGGCCATTTTCTGGGCACACTTTGGGCCCCTTCGTACCAATAGATTGGTATAAACACGACAGCCTACCTGAGTATTGTTAATGACCATGTCCTTACCTTTATGACCACATTGTCCCCTGTATCTACTGATGATACTTCCAGCAGGATAATGTCCCATGTCAGATGACATCACCTCATACAGGACAATGAGGTCAGTGGACTCCAATTGCCTCCACAGTCATCAGATCTCATCCAATAGATCACCGCTGGGATTTGGTGGAACCGGAGAGTCTCATCAAGGATGTACAGCCAACAAATCTACAACAACTGTGTGATGTCATCATGTTCATATGGAAGAACTGTGTGATGTCATCATGTCTATATGGAGGAACTGTGTGATGTCATCATGTCCATATGGAAGAACTGTGTGATGTCATCATGTCCATATGGAAGAACTGTGTGATCTCATCATGTCTATATGGAGGAACTGTGTGATGTCATCATGTCCATATGGAAGAACTGTGTGATGTCATTGTGTCTATATGGAGGAACTGTGTGATGTCATCATGTCTATATGGAGGAACTGTGTGATGTCATCATGTCCATATGGAGGAACTGTGTGATGTCATCATGTCCATATGGAAGAACTGTGTGATGTCATCATGTCCATATGGAGGAACTGTGTGATGTCATCATGTCCATATGGAGGAACTGTGTGATGTCATCATGTCCATATGGCGGAACTGTGTGATGCCATCATGTCCATATGGAGAAACTGTGTGATGTCATCATGTCCATATGGAGGAACTGTGTGATGTCATCATGTCCATATGGAAGAACTCTGTGATGTCATCATGTCCATATGGAGGAACTGTGTGATGTCATCATGTCCATATGGAGGAACTGTGTGATGTCATCATGTCCATATGGAAGAACTCTGTGATGTCATCATGTCCATATGGAGGAACTGTGTGATGTCATCATGTCCATATGGAGGAACTGTGTGATGTCATCATGTTCATATGGAAGAACTGTGTGATGTCATCATGTCCATATGGAGGAACTGTGTGATGTCATCATGTCCATATGGAGGAACTGTGTGATGTCATCATGTCCATATGGAGGAACTGTGCGATGTCATGTCCATATGGAGGAACTGTGCGATGTCATCATGTCCATATGGAGGAACTGTGTGATGTCATCATGTCCATATGGAAGAACTGCGTGATGTCATCATGTCCATATGGAGGAACTGTGTGATGTCATCATGTCCATATGGAGGAACTGTGTGATGTCATCATGTCCATATGGAGGAACTGTGTGATGTCATCATGTCCATATGGAGGAACTGTGTGATGTCATCATGTCCATATGGAGGAACTGTGTGATGTCATCATGTCCATATGGAGGAACTGTGTGATGTCATCATGTCCATATGGAGGATCTGTGTGATGTCATCATGTCTATAATGAGGAACTGTGTGATGTCGTCATGTCCATATGGAGGAACTGTGTGATGTCATCATATCCATATGGAGGAACTGTGTGATGTCATCATGTCCACATGGAGGAACTGTGTGATGTCATCATGTCCATATGGAGGAACTGTGCGATGTCATCATGTCCATATAGAGGAACTGTGTGATGTCATCATGTCCATATGGAGGAACTGTGTGATGTCATCATGTCCATATGGAGGAACTGTGTGATGTCATCATGTCCATATGGGGGAACTGTGTGATGTCATCATGTCCATATGAAGGAACTGTGTGATGTCATCATGTCCATATGGAGGAACTGTGTGATGTCATTATGTCCATATGAAGGAACTGTGTGATGTCATCATGTCCATATGGAGGAACTGTGTGATGTCATCATGTCCATATGAAGGGACTGTGTGATGTCATCATGTCCATATGGAGGAACTGTGTGATGTCATCATGTCCATATGGAGGAACTGTGTGATGTCGTCATGTCTGTATGGAGGAACTGTGTGATGTCATCATGTCCATATGGGGGAACTGTGTGATGTCATCGTGTCCATATGGAGGAACTGTGTGATGTCATCATGTCCATATGGAGGAACTGTGTGATGTCATCATCATGTCCATATGGAGCAAAACCTCTGAGGAACATGTCCAGTATCTTGTAGAAAGTATGGCACTAAGAATGAAGGCAAAAGGGGGTCTGACCTGGGACTAGCAAAGTGTTCCTAATAAAGTGACCTGGGAGTGCATGGCTTGTGTGCTCAAATCCATTCCCTAAAATTTGGCAATAACATTACATTGCCGCCATTACCATGATTTACTGGGTATCATACGGTACTATTCACAAGTGACACTGACAACTAACTTTTTGTACAATTACTTTTATTGCATTGTGTCTTATACCTGGTACAACATTTTATTAATTACATTTCATCAATTTTATTGCTTCTCTTTATGGGGCAAAATTAGATGTACTTTTTTTTGCATGTTGCCAAATAAATCTTTCCTTTAATAAAAATAAATAAATAAATAAAGGTTTCTGCATCAAGAACTTTTTATCGTAGAAGTCATTATGAAGCTCTCAGCCACCAGGTGATGATAAGCTGATAACCAAGGTGTTAAATTCATTTAGAAGAAATTTGCACCATAAAAGACATAATATTATGCTGTATGAGATTGTGTGAAATAAGTTATTGATCCAGGAATTTATTCTGGTCGCCTTGTTCTGAGTCAAAAATGCCTATAGTGAATTTTCACTGTGACACCACACCTCTAGATAATGAAAGTCCTATTAACAATATAACATTATTATTGGATGAAGGAAAGGGGTATGGGTGGGTGCAGGGAAGGGTTTTGGGGGGAGAAAGGGAAGGGATATGGATGGATGAAGGGAAGGGGTAGGTGTAAATGAAAGGAAGGGGTATGGGTGAAGGAAAGGGTTTTGGGTGGAGAAAGGGAAGGGTATGGGTGGATGAAGGGAAGGGGCATACGTGGATGAAGGAGAAGGGTATGCGTGGATGAAGGGAAGGGGAATTGGTGGGTGAAGGTAAGGAGTATGGATGGATGAGGGGGAGGGGTATGGGTGGATAAAGGGAAGGGGTATGGGGGAAAAAGGGGAGGTGTATAGGTGGATGCAGGGAAGGGGTAGGAGTAAATGAAAGAAAGGGGTATGGCTGAAGGAAAGGGTTTTGGGTGGAGAAAGGGAAGGGGTATTGGTGGATGAAGGAAAGGGGTATGGGTGGATGAAGGGAAGGAATATGGGTGGTAAAAGGGAAGGGGTATGCGTGAATCAAGGCCAAGGGTATGAGTGGATCAAGGGAAGGGGTATGGGGGGGATGAAGGGGAAGGGAAGTGATTCTATATTACTACATGTGCATGTGGGTATTGGTGTGAGCAGTTCCTGAGATATACTGTCCTATTCTTACTCTTTTTTCATTCTATCATAAAAAGATGATCAGCCTCATCAAATAAGGTTTCTATTATTTCTGATCTTTAATCTCCATGAATTCTTATTTCATAAAATTTTTGTTTCATATTTCAAGTTTATTTCCCAATTTTTCGCATTTTTTATCCAAGTTTATATTATATACTCAGCTTCCAAGGAGATGCCTTTCCCCCTTTCCTCCATCCCCAGGGACCTCTGGGGGGTGAGAGTATGGACCTTAGCACATTGTCAACGCTTAAAACCACGGTCATAAATCCTGAGCCTGTCAGACAGCCGCAGCCTGGTCTATATCTATTACAGATTATTTGTACGAATCCTTATCAGCGCTTAAAAGATGGAATAAGTGTCTAACACTGGGGATTGAGCAAATCTGAGAAAGAGCAATAGTTTATCTTTCCCCTCAGTACGCTACCACGCTATTTCAAGGAAAATACTGCTTATGTAACTTGCATTTAAGTGGTCAAAAACACATTAAATTGATTGAAATCGAGGAGACTTTTGCCATTTTATGATACCATGTGTTCACCCGGGTATGGAAACAATGTAATATGAAGATTTATAACCGTATAGGTGGCATTTAAAGGAGAAGGAACCAAACATCATGTTTACCAGTAGTGTTGCTCGAGAATATTCGCAATGCAAATTTTATTCACGAATATCGCATACTCGCGAATATTCGCGAATATAGCACTATATATTCGTAATTACGAATATTCGTTATTTTTATTTTATTTTTTTCCCAGGACACATCACAGTGATCACCCCTCTCTGCTTCCAGCTTGTGTGGTGTAAAGAAGGGTCTAATACTACTGTGTGAGACAGGCTTGCGAATTTTCGCATATGCTAAATTTTGTATATGCTAATTTTCGCATATTTAAATTTTCGCATACGCCAATTTTTGCATATGCGAAAATAAAATGAGAATATTACGAATATGCGAATTTTGCGAATATATGATGAATATTTGTCCATATATTCGCGAATTCGAATATGGCCTATGCCGCCCAACACTATTTACCAGTATACATTGAAGAAAGCAAGATGGATTATTTGGGTGAAACATGTTATGGTCAGTGTCAGGCTGGGTTCATGTCACAAGTGGGTTGTATGTTGCCAGTTTAAATTGGGATACCAGCAAAAAGATGTGACAACATATAACCGCAATGGCCCATTCACTTTGATGGACCACATGAAGTCTAATAGTCAGTATATTTTCCACGTATACATTAATTGTGAGGGGATTAAACTGTGGTGTAGGTCACCATATCTTTTCACAAGTATTCCAATGTATACCGGGGGTGTATGTCCGGTACGTGGTGTTGACTTAACCTAGAAGTCATTGAGTCTCCTCACCAAGCCTTCACTCTTACTTATTATTCTGGCACTTTAGTAGCAATCATTTTTATTCCATGATGGACAGAAAGTTTAATTGATGGTGGCGCCATGCTGACCCCAAGGATGGTGGTTGTCCAGTTCCCATTCCTGATAGAGAAGTAGCATCACATGCAATTTTATTCTCCATTCTATGGTAGATATGTGGACAGCTGAGAGAGTGCTGCATTGCTTCATGATATAGTCAGAAAATAAACAGAGCTATACGGTACCTGTTCATAGGTTGTGTGTGGTATTATAGTTCAGCCCCAATTACAGTTCCTCAATGGGAGAACATTGTTTCTGGAACAAAACAGACATGTTTTTCTAATGCTGGATAACCTCTTTATTGGAGAGTAATCAACCATGCACCACCAGGAACACGACAGGAACCAAACACCCCCACCACCAGAAACAGGACATGGACCAAAGACCCCCACCACCAGAAACAGGGCAGGGAACAAACACCCCCACTACCAGGAACAGGACAGAGACCAAACACCCCCACCCCCAGGATAAGGACAGAGACCAAACACCCCACCACCAGGAACAGGACAGGGACCAAAAACCCCACCCCCAGGATCAGGACAGAGACCAAGCACCCCCACCACCAGGAACAGGACAGAGACCAAACACCCCCACTACCAGGAACAGGACAGGGACCAAACACCCCCACCACCAGAAACAGGGCAGGGACCAAACCCCCCCACCCCATGATCAGGACTGAGACCAAACACCCCCACCACCAGGAACAGGACAGGGACCAAAAAAAACCACCCCCAAGAACAGGACAGAGACTAAACACCCCACCATCAGGAACAGGACAGGGACCAAACCCCCCCCCCCCCCCACCCCCCAGGAACAGGACAAATACCAAACACCCCACCACCAGGAACAGGACAGGGATCAAACACCCCAACCCCCCAGGAACAGGAAAAATACCAAGCACCCCACCACCGGGAAGAGGACAGGGATCAAACACCCCACCACTAGGAACAGGACAGGGATCAAACACCCTCATGCCAAGGATCAGGACAGAGACCGAACACCCCCACCACCAGAAACAGGACAGGGACCAAACACCCCCACCACCAGGAACAGGACAGATACCAAACACCCCCACCCCCCAGGAACAGGACAAAGACCAAACACCCCACCACCAGGAACAGGACAGGGACCAAACACCCCCAGGATCAGGACAGAGACCAAACACCCCCACCACCAGAAACAGGACAGGGACCAAACACCCCCACCACCAGGAACAGGACAGATACCAAACACCCCCACCCCCCAGGAACAGGACAAAGACCAAACACCCCACCACCAGGAACAGGACAGGGACCAAACACCCCCAGGATCAGGACAGAGACCAAACACCCCCACCACCAGCAACAGGACAGAGACCAAACACCCCCACCACCAGGAACAGGACAGAGACCAAACACCCCCACTACTAGGAACAGGACAGGGACCAAACACCCCCACCCCCAGGATCAGGACAGAGTCCAAACACCCCCACCACCAGGAACATGACAGGGCAGTTAATGCTTATTATAAGATGAATGTCTATATATGCAAATTGTGTTTTAGAATATAATTTCCTGTTCTTTATTTTCTGTTTTGGCCGTCTGGATGCTAGAACTGCAAAATGAGAGAAGTATTGTTTGAAGTAACATAGACCTCCTCCCCTCTCCATGTCATACTGCCTCCACTTTTTCCCCTATGTTGTAATAACATACCCTGTAGTAATAATGCCCCAAGTACCCCATGTACTAATAATACCTCCCTGGGCCTCCATGTAATTAATTAAAAAGCCTCTCTGTGCTCTAATGTAGTAATAATTCACCCTGCACCCTATGCAGTAATAATGCCATCCTGTGCCCCCATGTAGTAACAATTCACCCTATGCCCCATGTAGTCCCTGTGCCTTCATGTAGTAATTATAACGCCCTGTGCCCCCCCCCCCCCATGGAGCAAAAATGCCCTCCTGTGCTCCATTTAGTAATAATCCACCTTTCTGCTTCAGACAGTTATAATGCAACTCTCTGCCCCATGTGGTTATTATGCCCCTATCTGCCCAATGTAGCAATAATGACCTCTGAGCCCCATGTAGTAATAATGACCTCTAAGCCCCATGTAGTAATAATGACCTCTGATCCCCATGTAGTAATAAAGACCTCTGAGCCCCATGTAGTAATAATGACCTCTGAGCCCCATGTAGTAATAATGACCTCTGAGCCCCATGTAGTAATAATGACCTCTGAGCCCCATGTAGTAATAAAAACCTTTGATTCCATGCAGTAATAATTCCCCTCTCTTTCCCATGAAATAATAATGAACTCTGAGCCCCATGTAGTAATAATGACCTCTGTGCTCCATGTGGTAATAATGCCAACATGCCCCCATGTAGTAATAATGCCCCTGTGCCCCCCTGTACTAATAATAGGGCTTGTCACACGCACACTGACAGAAGAAGCAGAGAGAGTCCGGCCCAGAAATGGCTATAAAAAGCCGTCAGTCCCTGGCCATTCACATTCACACTGCAGAAGGCGCAGCACTGTGACGGACGGACATTCCCTGGTCCCACTCTCTCTGCCTCTCCATCTGTCAGTCTGCATGTGACTAGCCCCTTCAGCAAAAAAACTGTGAAGTAAGCGCTAAACAAGTGGGGGAGGGTCATGGGTTCAATAATGCACATTGCTATGCATGGGGAGGGGGAGCAGTTAGGGACATAAATAAGTGAACATTGCTGCACATGGGGGGTTAATAAGTGCACATTGCTAGACATGGGAAGGGGGATCATTTAGGGGTGTTAATAAGTGCACATTGTTATCCATGGGGAGGGGGATCATTTAGGGGTGTTAATAAGTGCACATTGTTATTCATGGGGAGGGGGAGAATTTAGGGGGATTAATAAGTGCACATTGCTATCCATGGGGAGGGGGATCATTTTGGGGCATTAATAAGTGCACATTGTTATCCATGGGGAGGGGGAGAATTTAGGGGGCATTAATAAGTGCACATTGCTATCCATGGGGAGGGGGAGAATTTAGGGGGCATTAATAAGTGCACATTGCTATCCATGGGGAGGGGAAGAATTTAGGGGGCATTAATAAGTGCACATTGCTATCCATGGGGAGGGGGAGAATTTAGGGGGCATTAATAAGTGCACATTGCTATCTATGGGGGTAGGGGTGGTGGTGGTTGGTTTAATAAGTGTACATTGCTATCTATGGGGGTGGTGGTGGTTGGTTGTTGGTTTAATAAGTGTACATTGCTATCCAGGGGTGGAGTTCAGGTCCTTCATACAGGGTCAGGGGGGGATCGGTTGGTAGGTGAACTTCGCAGTTAAAAAAAAAAAAAAAAAAAAAAAGGAAACACTGGTATATTGAATTTTCAGTTTTTCTTTTTTTTTTTTGTATTGTATTGTAAGTTAATTAACTTTATTTGCTAATTTTATTTTTTTCATTGACATTGTTTGGGTTTTGGAACAGGCGGCATTGCAGGGATTCATTTTGAAGCACACCCTGAGACTTCATTAGGAGGCATAGGAAGGGGAATGTTATAGTGGACGGATGCCAAACTCTGGACCTCCTGACGTTGAAAAACTACAACTCCCAGCATGCCCGGACAGCCAACGGCTGTCCGGGCATGCTGGGAGTTGTAGTTTTGCACAGTATGAAGACCACTGTTATAGTGTGCAGAATCCCTAATCTGCTGGCATATAATTGGGAATAATATATCAGAACGTACACTTCGCTGCGAATGTTAATTTATTCCTCGCGCCTCTGGCCGAGCTCGCTTTACAACCCCCGATCACGCAGCCGGCTCGTGTCATCAGATAAGTGTCACTCCTCGCCACTACGTGTCAGCCATCCGTTCTGCCGGGGCGGGGCAGCACGCACGAGGCGCGCCGGCGATCAAACTGTTCGCAAAACAAAGCAGGAATCCTAATAAGTCGACTTATCGCCGGCTTCAGTCGCGAAAATATAATAATTCTATTTCATGCTCAGATCATTCTTCAAAGGCACGCAGAGAATGAGATATTAAAGGCTTCGCAAAATAGGCAGGCGGTAATCCACACATAAGCCAAGACACAAATAATAAGGTGAAAAAAAAACCTGGCCTCCTCCGACTTCCACTTTAGAAGCGGAAAAAATTGCAATTTGTCCGGAAAAAAAGAAAAGCGTAAAGCGTCACCTCTTCTGAAGAAGGGAGAGATCATCTGGTGATCTCGAAGAAAAACCCTGAGTATCATCGATGTCGCGCGCCCTGAATAAAGATGGGAGCGAGAGGCACGACGTGCCGGATCTGCATCCGAATAACAATGCCGTGTCCTACCAAGCAGCCGTAGGCCAGGAGGAATTGCTGCAGTGTCTGTGACCTATTCTGGTTGCTGATATAGCAAAAAAATAAAAGCAGTGTCCCTGATCTATGGAGTTTGCAGCGCGCGCACTTCCTCCACCCGCACATCCTTTCCCTAAAAAAAAAACAAAAAAAGAACACATTGGCTGCATCAATGTAGAATTAGTTAATTTCCAAAGCCAGGGTCTCCGATGGGCCCTTAATCAGCCTCCGTGATATGTCTACGTCTTCCTAAGTTTTCAATGTCTGCAATTACGCTCCGACAACACATTATTCTCTATCTAAATGTAAGACTTGTAAGAAGGAGGTACGGAGCTGAAAGCCAAACAGCAGCACTAGGAAAAACCATGGATTTTAACCGGTTCAGGTCCAGCATATTGAGGACCAGACATATAGGGGCCATTGACATCAAGACATCACATGAGTTAAGACGTCATCAAAAAGGCATTCGGATATATACCAAGGTGCGGCCATATGACTCAATGGGTAGCATTCCCTGGCCTAATACGATGTTCGAAGAAGAAATTGTCATTCACATTGGTGGTGAGCTGACCTGCGTTTTTGTGTGCGTTTGTTTTGTTTTGTAATTCATTCTACATTTCTTATGAAGCCTCTGGCTGAGGTTGTGGTGTTTGATCTCTACACCTAGTCATGTGTTTAAGCTGCTGGTGCTGTAATTTACCCAGGTGAACTGATAATAATCAGAAGCGGGTTGAGTTCACATTACGTGCAGTTTTGATGCATTCTCTTATTCAAAGTCTGTGTACCTTTACAGAAATATTGCCATGAAGCAAAAGTGATTTGACCTTCAATCACAATTGAGTTATTTTCTAAATTCTTACTGCATTGCTTACACTTTTCTACTGCCTTTTTGCCACTATTTGCAGCGAGTTTGCAAAATTGTGTTAATTTTTTTTTGTTCTACAAAAAAAGGTATACCAGACCAAATGGTATGGTTTATTGAACCCTATGACCCCACTTTCGAAGAATTTGTTCAGTGTCCAAGGTGCAAAGAAACAGGAACTTATTTATGGGATCAATACAGTAAGGTACAGGAACCGTCAAACAGATGTTGACGCGTTTCGGATCATACAAGATCCTTAGTTTTGGCCATGACTAAGGATCTTGTATGATCTGAAACGTGTCTGAATTTGTTGCTATAGCCTATGGTATGACCCTATATAGAAGTTTCTGTTTTATTGCACCTTGGACACTGGACAATTTCTTCTTCGATAGGGTTAAATAAGCTAAAGGCAAACCCTTTTGGTCTGGTATACCTTTTTTTGTAGGACACAAAAAGGAACCCAATTTTGGAAAGTCACCGCAAAAAGTGGCAAAAAGCCAGTAAAAATGTGTAAGAAATGCAGTAAGAATTTAGAAAATAACTCAATTGTGATTGAAGGTCAAATCCCTTTCTCTTTATGGCAATATTTCTGTAAACAGACGTTGAATAAGAAAATGCATCAAAACTGCACATAATGTGAACTGACCTCATCTCGTTTATGATTCTAATAAGTTTACCTGGGTAAACTACAGCACCAGTAGCTTAAATACATGACTAGGTGCAGAGATCAAACATCACACCCTCAGCCAGAGGATTTGTAAGAAATGTAGCATAAATTCCAAAGCAAAAAAACACACATACAAATGCAGGTCAGCTCACCACCAATGTGAACACGGGTAAAGTCCAAGGCACAAGAAATTTGTCCAGATTCACAGATGACAATGGGTCGTTTCCCATGTGAAAATGCTGCACATCAGAAAAAGTAGTAGTATTCAGCTTGCTGGAAAAATATTTAAAAAGCCCATGATTAAGGGTTATTTATATCTCAAAACATGTCGGCATTTCACTGAATGTGTTTTTAGGGACATCATGTTCACATCACGTTTCGACTGTATACTACAGGTATGTGTCAAGACTAAAGATGAGCGAGCCGAGCACCGCAAACCTGGATTTGATCAGAATTTCAAGGTGACAGTGGCTCGCCCAACTTTCTAACATTACCAGGTTTGGATTGCGCGAACCTTGCAATGGCGGTAAAAATAGCACAAGAGAGGAGAAACACATGACATGTTGGTGCCTACAGGAAGGGAGAAAGTACTGGGGCAGTGGAAAGATGTCTGGGTAGCCCAGCATACCTTGCAGCTATCACATGATCCCAGATTATCCAATCATTTGCTTGCATTGATGTGTCATACAGCTCCCAGGTCAGGAGAACCGAATATAGAGGGGGGTTACAGAGGCTGATAAAGCCCTATGTACTGCATTGTGGCCACCATTTTGGAAAGCGAAAGCTGAAAGAGCAAGGACTACTAATCCCAGAAAGCCCTCACAAATCCTACACAATGCCGAAGCCAGCTGAGTACAGCACTAATTAGTGGGCTTGGGCTCTTCTACCCAAAGTATGTGTCTCCCATATTGTCAGTTTTTGTCATCATCACAGTCTTTGTTAACCGCACCAAAACACCCAGGGTACCCCCACACACCAGCCAGTGCAACCCTTCACATGGTGTGCCCCAGGCAGGCCCGTCGCTACAGGACAGGAAAACCAAGCAATTGCTTGGGGCCCCGAGCTGCCTGGGGGGCCCCGAGCAGAGCCAGTGCTTGTCCATCCTGTAGTGACGGGGCATTTTGGGAGGCCCGCACATTTCAATTAAATTACCTGTTTGTAGGACGCGGGCCCCTTAAGAAACAAAGCAGGGCCGGACAGGTCAGGGGCTGATGGGAGTAGAGACGTCACTTGCCCCGCGCAGGCATGCACGTCCACTCCAATCACCTGACATGTCCCTGCCTACGTCCCCACGCGATCTCCAGCTTCCTCCCCATGCAGTGACAGGAGTAGGAGCAGCAGCCTCACATCGTGGCATCGATCTACGGCAGGGTAAGTAAACTGGTGTGGGGGGCCCGGGGGGGGGGGGATTGTATGGTGGTTAGGGGACTACAATGGTGACGAGAGGTGTGTGTGTGTGTGTGGGGGGGGTGTTATGTTGGTGATAAGAGGTGCAGGGGGGAGTGTTATGGGGGTCATGAGAGGTGCAGGGGGGAGTGTTATGGGGGTCATGAGAGGTGCAGGGGGGAGTGTTATGGGGGTCATGAGAGGTGCAGGGGTGTTATGGGGGTGATGAGAGGTGCAGGGGTGTTATGGGGGTCATGAGAGGTGCAGGGGTGTTATGGGGGTCATGAGAGGTGCAGGGGTGTTATGGGGGTGATGAGAGGTGCAGGGGTGTTATGGGGGTGATGAGAGGTGCAGGGGTGTTATGGGGGTGATGAGAGGTGCAGGGGTGTTATGGGGGTGATGAGAGGTGCAGGGGTGTTATGGGGGTGATGAGAGGTGCAGGGGTGTTATGGGGGTGATGAGAGGTGCAGGGGTGTTATGGGGGTGATGAGAGGTGCAGGGGGTTATGGGGGTCATGAGAGGTGCAGGGGTGTTATGGGGGTCATGAGAGGTGCAGGGGTGTTATGGGGGTGATGAGAGGTGCAGGGGTGTTATGGGGGTGATAAGAAACAAAGATCGTCTCTCTCACTGGAGTTCAGTTCTGTCCTGCAACTTATTGATATGAATGGACAAAGGTGCAATACCTCATTTCCTCTGAGGGGGCACTGCAGGGACATTAAACAGTCACTGCTGGGCTTTCCCACACATAAGAGCCCATCTCTGGAGGTCTCAGATTCTAAAAAACACATAGGACATTTTACAAAAAAAACCCTGTTTAGCTAACGCAACCGGCCCTACATGATAATAGTGCACCAGTACTACAAAATACCCGCAAGTCGATGTACTGTTACCCTGCTGTGATGGCGTGGGCTCAGTAACCGCGTCCGTGCCCTCATTTGCAGGTATCTGCTGTGATTGCGACTGTTTAACCCTTGGCAACCCTATAGTGACCATGGTATCTAAGGAGTTTGAGGGGGCTCTGTCAGCAGAGTACTGGTGGGTTGCCATGGTAGCCTAACAATGGCCCCCAGGTCTTCCATCAAAGTGGATGGCTGTCAGCATTAACCAGCATATGCAATACACAAGCGGCATAAATCAAAAAAGGCTTTTTTTTTTTTTATAGTAACATTTTATGAAAAATAAATTGGAATGTAAAACATATGGTATACGTCAAAGTTGACGTATGTACTGCCACTTCAAATAGTAACAGCCTATATCAGTGTTTCCCAACCAGGGTGCCTCCAGCGGTTGCAAAACTAAAACTCCCAGCATGGCCGGACAGCCGTTGGCTGTCCGGCCATGCTGGGAGTTGTGGTTTTGCAACAGCTGGAGGCACCCTGGTTGGCAAACGCTGCCCTATATGAACAAAAATGGGAGTTAAAGGGGCATTCCAGGAAAAAACTTTTTTTTTATATCAACTGGCTCCAGAAAGTTAAACAGATTTGTAAATTACTTCTATTAAAAAATCTTAATCCTTTCAATAATTATCAGCTGCTGAAGTTGAGCTGTTGTTTTCCGTCTGGCAACAGTGCTCTCTGCTGACATCTCTGCTTGTCTCGGGAACTGCACAGAAGAGAAGAGGTTTGCTATGGGGATTTGCTTCTAAACTGGGCGGTTCCTGAGACAGGTGTCATCAGAGAGCACTTAGACAGAAAAGAACAACTCAACTTCAGCAGCTCATAAGTACTGAAAGGATTAAGATTTTTTAATAGAAGTAATTTACAAATCTGTTTAACTTTCTGGAGCCAGTTGATATATATATATATATATATATATATATATATATATATATATATATATATATATAAAGTTTTTTCCTGGATAACCCCTGGATTTTACTTTATGTGCGCATTTTTTCTATCATTGGCAATCAAATAAAAAAGTTAGTTAAAAAAATTTGCAGCCATTTTATATATATATATATATATATATATATATATATATATATATATATATATATATATATACAGTATATATTATTTTATTTTTTTACCGAAATGTGTCAATTATTTATCCCAAAATAAATGGGATATACTGTATATATAATGTGAGGGGTGGACTCACTTATGGGATATACTGTATATATAATGTGAGGGGTGGACTCACTTATGGGAGATACTGTATATAATATGAGGGGTGGACTCACTTATGGGAGATACTGTATATATAATGTGAGGGGTGGACTCACTTATGGGAGATACTGTATATATAATGTGAGGGGTGGAGTCACTTATGGAAGATACTGTATATATAATGTGAGGGGTGGACTCACTTATGGGAGATACTATATATAATGTGAGGGGTGGACTCACTTATGGGATATACTGTATATATAATGTAAGGGGTGGAGCCACTTATGGGAGATACTGTATATATAATGTGAGGGTTGAAGTCACTTATGGTAGATACTATATATATAATGTGAGGGGTGGACCCACTTATGGGAGATACTGTATATAATGTGAGGGGTGGACTCACTTATGGGAGATACTGTATATATAATGTGAGGGGTGGACTCACTTATGGAATATACTGTATATATAATGTGAGGGGTGGATTCACTTATGGGATATACTGTATATATAATGTGAGGGGTGGACCCACTTATGGTAGATACTATATATATAATGTGAGGGGTGGACCCACTTATGGGAGATACTGTATATAATCTGAGGGGTGGACTCACTTATGGGAGATACTGTATATATAATGTGAGGGGTGGACCCACTTATGGAAGATACTGTATATATAATGTGAGGGGTGGACTCACTTATGGGATATACTGTATGTTACGCCGAGCGCTCCGGGTCCCTGCTCCTCCCCGGAGCGCTCGCGGCGTTCCTCTCTCTGCAGCGCCCCGGTCAGACCCGCTGACCGGGGGCGCTGGACTGACACTGCCGGCGGGGATGCGATTCGCATAGCGGGACGCACCCGCTCGCGAATCGCATCCCAAATCACTCACCTGTCCCGCTCCCCGGCTGTCACGTCCTGGTGCGGTCCGCTCCTTAGGGCGCGCGCCAGCTCTCTAAGATTTAAAGGGCCAGTGCACCAATGATTGGTGCCTGGCCCAATCAGTCTAATTAGCCTCCACCTGCTCCCTGCTCATATAACCTCACTTCCCCTTCACTGCTTTGCCGGATCTTGTTGCCTTGTGCCAGAGAAAGCGTTTATAGTGTTTGCCTTACCAGTGTTCCTGACCTCTTGCTATCGCCATTGACTACGAACCTTGCCGCCTGCCCCGACCTTCTGCTACGTCTGACCTTGCCTCTGTCTAGTCCTTCTGTCCCACGCCTTCTCAGCAGTCAGCGAGGTTGAGCCGTTGCCGGTGGATACGACCTGGTTGCTACCGCCGCAGCAAGACCATCCCGCTTTGCGGCGGGCTCTGGTGAATACCAGTAGCAACCTACAACCGGTCCACCGACACGGTCCACGCCAATCCCTCGCTGACACAGAGGATCCACATCCAGCTAGCCGAATCGTGACAGTAGATCCGGCCATGGATCCCGCTGAGGTGCCGCTGACAAGTCTCGCTGACCTACCCACGGTGGTCGCCCAGCAATCTCAGCAAATCGCCCAGCAAGGACAGCAGCTGTCGCAGTTGACCGCCATGCTACAGCAACTTCTGCTACAGCAGCAACCATCTCCTCCGCCAGCTCCTGCACCTCCTCCGCAGCGAGTGCCCGCTCCTGGCCTCCGCTTGTCCCTGCCGGACAAATTTGATGGGGACTCTAGACTTTGCCGTGGTTTCCTGTCACAATGTTCCCTACATTTGGAGATGTTGTCGGACCAATTTCCTACTGAACGGTCGAAGGTGGCTTTCGTGGTTAGTCTCCTGTCTGGCAAGGCCCTGTCATGGGCCACACTGCTCTGGAACCGCAATGATCCTGTCACTGCCACTGTACAGTCCTTCTTCTCTGAGGTTCGTAGTGTCTTCGAGGAACCAGTCTGAGCTTCTTCTGCCAAAACTGCCTTGCTGAACCTGGTCCAGGGAAATTCTTCTGTAGGAGAATACGCCATCCAATTTCGTACCCTCGCCTCTGAATTATCTTGGAACAAGGAGGCTCTCTGCGCGACCTTTAAAAAAGGCCTATCCAGTAACATCAAGGATGTGCTGGCCGCACGAGAAATTCCTGCCAACCTGCATGAACTTATCCATTTGGCCACCCGCATTGACATGCGTTTTTCTGAAATACATCAGGAGCTCCGCCAGGAAAAAGACCTTGATCTCTGGGCACCTCTCTCACAGTATCCTTTGCAATCTACCCCAGTGCCTCCCGCCAAGGAGGCTATGCAAGTGGATCGGTCTCGCCTGACCCATGAAGAGAGGACTCGCCGTAGAGATAAAAATTTATGTCTGTACTGCGCTAGTACCGAACATTTCTTGATGGATTGCCCTATTCGTCCTCCACGTCTGGGAAACGCACGCACCCAGCTCACGTGGGTGTGGCGTCTCTTGGTATGAAGTCTGCTTCTCCACGTCTCACTGTGCCTGTGCGGATTTCTCCTTCTGCCAACTCTTCCTTCTCAGCTATGGCCTTCTTGGACTCTGGTTCTGCGGGAAATTTCATTTTGGCCTCTTGTTAATAAGTTCAACATCCCTGTGACCCGTCTCGTCAAGCCGCTCTACATTTCCTCCGTCAACGGAGTAAAATTGGACTGCACTGTGCGTTACCGCACAGAACCCCTGCTCATGAGCATTGGACAGCATCACGAAAAAATTGAATTTTTTGTTTTGCCCAACTGCAAGTCATCCTCGGTCTGCCATGGCTCCAACGCCACTCTCCTACCCTTGACTGGACCACCGGGGAGATCAAGAGCTGGGGTGCTTCTTACCACAAAAAATGCCTTACGTCTGCTCCCAGTCCCGTCAGTCAAACCTCAGTGTCTCCTCCTCATAGCCCCCGTCCTGGTAACACTCTGCCCCGTGCCAAGCTTCACGCTCTGCCCCCCCTCCCCATTCCCACTCCTTCTGAACTGCCTGCCATTGATGAACATACCCAGGACTTCTCTGTCCTCCAGAAGGAGACTCTACAATCGCTCCCAATGTCCTCGTCCCATGTGGAGCAACATCCGGACAAAAAGAGGGGGAGACCTAAGGGGGGGTACTGTTACGCCGAGCGCTCCGGGTCCCTGCTCCTCCCTGGAGCGCTTGCGGCGTTCCTCTCTCTGCAGCGCCCCGGTCAGACCCGCTAACCGGGAGCGCTGCACTGACACTGCCGGCGGGGAAGAAAGCCCTGGAGGGGACAGAATGGGAACGGAGGGGCCCCATGACAGGGGTATTATGCGGGCAGGTAGGGGTTAAATGAGAGGAGGTTAGAGGAGGGAGCTAGGGAAGCGCGGGCTTTTAGTGAGGGAGTGGGGAGGAGTTAAGGAGGGTATATAGGATAGGGGATTTGTGCGGGGGCCAATCTGCGTGGCTGAAGAAGTGTCCCTACCTGTGCCATGGCAGACATGGAAGCGATTCTGCGGCGCGTGCGGGATGAGGTCCTCCGGTGCGGCTCCCAGTGGCTGGAGGACGCGCTCCCATCCCTCACCGCCTCTCCGGTGCTTTCGGCGGGGGAGTCCGGGCCCCGTTCTAGCGGCCGGCGCTCTCGCCCGCCGGAGCGCCTGTCACCTGCTGCTTCCTCTATTTCCAGGCGCCGACGGGTGAGTCCTTCTCCGGCCACTTCCTGCCATGGGTCCGGAGCGTCGGGCGGGGGGCGGTCCGGGCAGGCACCCCCTCGGTCGGCCTGTTGTGAGGAGCGGTGCGGGGCGTGCTGTCGGCGCGTCCCAGGGCCTCAGTGAGGGACCGGCGCGTGGTGCGGCCAGCTCTGGAGGGCGGGCCCGGCGTAGATCCGGAGCTGCTGCTTCCTCTGCCCCTCAGTCGGGGGGGCAGTCTCCTGCAGGCCTGGTTGCTACCCGGGCCGTGATTCATGGTGCGCCCTCTGCTTCCTCTTCCAGGGGGAGCCGGAGGGCTGGTTCTGCAGTGTCCCCTGCTGCTGCTGCCGGCAGGGGGGCAGTGCTTCTGGGAGGAGACGAGAACGAGGCTGCTCTCAGTGAGGTCAGTGAAGATGATCTGCTGCTGCTGGCTGGAGATTCCACAGAGACCCTGGACCCGCTGTCTTGTCCCCTGCTCCCCTCCGGGGTTGTAGCGGGTGTTGGCGTCAGTGGGGTCCGGTCGCCGCCACTGTCCGTCCACGTCGCTGGTGGGGCGTCTTCTGCTGCTGCGGAGTCGCCCCGGTCCTCTCCTTGGTCGATGTGCCTGCAACCCGTGATGTCCGGAGTTGCCCTTCTTCTGGAGTTACGGCCGCTGGTTCCGAGCCGGTGAGGTCGGGTGAGTCTACCACTGTCTCCAGTCTGGGGGGTTTTGGGGGGGGGGGGGGGCGATTTACAATTGTTTTTTAATGGCTTGCATGCTTTACTGCGGGGGAGTGGTCTGGGGGCAGGGGGGTTCCCAGGTGTCTCCGCTACCTGTTTGGGGGGATGGGGGGATGCAGCAGGCTGGGGGGGGTGCTGGGGCGGGCTCGTCGGTGGAGGCCCGGTGGTGGCGGCGTCGGGCTCTGGGGGAGGGGTCCGGCTTGCGGATGCGGCTAGGGGGGAGATTTATGTTTGTTTTGAGGGCCTGTTGGGCGCTCATCTCAAGGCGGAGGTCAGGGGAAAAATTTGGAAGCGGGAGTATGTCGACATTTTTTCGCTCCTACCACTGGATAAGTTCAACTTGGACAGGGTCCGGCCGGACGAGTCTAAGCAGTTGGAAAAAGTGGAAGAGGAAGAGCGTCGGCGGTATCGACTGATACCGCGGACGTTCTTCACTTGGCTTCCGGCATTCGCCATTTTGGTGAGAAGGCGCTGGAGTCCTGTTCCGGTCTCTTCTGCTACATGGATGCGGTGGGGGAGGCGTATCGGGTTTATGGGGGCTCGGCGTGGCTTCGGTACGACGGGCGTGGGGTTTGTTGGCAGTTTAACGAAGGGAGCTGCACGTTCGGGGCGGATTGCCGGTTCAAGCACGAATGCTCCGGTTGCGGGGGTGGGGGATGTTGCCTTTCCTCGCGCTTTACCCAAATAGGGAGGCGGCGGAGCTGTTGCGCTTGGGTTTTACGGAGGGTTTTCGGATCCCTTTTTCCGGGTCGGCGGGTTCGGGGGGGCTGGTGCGGAATTTGGTTTCAGCTCGGACCCGTCCGGAGCTTGTGGAAGAAAAGCTTTTGCGCGAGGTGGAGCTGGGGAGGATGGCTGGCCCCTTTGGTGGCCCTCCTATTGAGGGTTTGCGTGTGTCGCCTTTGGGCCTGGTGCCCAAAAAGGAGCCTGGCAAGTTTTGCCTCATTCACCGCCTCTCTCACCCTGAAGGGGGGTCGGTGGATGACGGCATTGACCCGGCCTTGTGTGCGGTGTCGTACACTTCCTTCGACGCTGTGTTGGTGTGGGTGCGGCCTTTTGGGCAGGGGGCTTTATTGGCGAAAACTGACATAGAGGCAGCTTTTCGCCTGCTGCCTGTTCATCCTGACAGTTTTTACTTGTTGGGTTGTTGTTTAGGCGATCATTTTTTCGTTGACCTTTGTTTGCCCATGGGATGTTCTATCTCATGTGCATTTTTTGAAAAGTTTAGTTCGTTTTTAGAGTGGGTGGTGCAGCGGGAGTCCCAGTTGGACTCGGTGTTGCACTACTTGGACGATTTTCTTTTTTTGGGCCCGGCTGGGTCTAGGGTCTGTGCGGTGCTGTTGCAGGAGATGGAGCGGGTCGCAACGTGGTTTGGCGTCCCGTTGGCGCTAGACAAGACAGAGGGCCCGTCTACGGCTGTTAAGTTTTTGGGTATCATTATTGATACCGTAGCGATGGAGTGTCGGCTGCAGGAGTTTTTGGGCAGGTACAACGGTCGGTCGGTGGTGATGGGATGCCCGATAATATGGGGGTGGTACAGGCCATCAATAACCAGACGGCGAATTCTCCGCCGGTGGTTACGCTGCTGCGTCACCTGGTGCTACGTGGTTTGGAGCTTAATTCGCATGTTGTCGCTTTGCATGTGCCAGGGGTGATTAACTCAGTCGCTGATGCTCTCTCTCGTTTGCAGTGGGACCGGTTTCGGGAGTTGGCACCGGAGGCCGAGGAGCGGGGGTTCCCTTGTCCGGAGTGGCTGTGGAGGCTGGTTTAGCTGTGGCGATGGGTCTTGTGGGGCGGTCTGTGGCCAGGTCAACGTGGGAGTCCTATAGTCGGTGGTGGGCAGATTGGGAGCTCTTGCTTCGGCAGCTTTACATTGCGGGCGCCCCTTCGGAATGGGAGGCGGCCCTTTTATTTTATGTGGGCAGGGCTTATTGTGAGCGGGTGTCCCTGTCGGGTCTGGGTCGCCGGATGGCGGCTCTGGCTTTCTGGTTCAAGGTCAGGGGAGTGCCAGATGGGACAAAGTCTTTTTTGGTGCGGCAGGCGGTGCGGGGGTTTCGTAAGGGGGCTAGTTCTTGGGATTTGCTCAAACCAGTGACGTTTTCTTTGTTGCTGCGCTTGGGTTCTTTATTGGCTGGGGTGTGTTTTTCGGTATATGAGCAATGTTTGTTCCGTTTGGCTTTTGCGTTGGCGTTTTTCGGGGCTTTTCGTATATCGGAGTTGGTGTCTCCTAGTCGTTGTCGGGCCGGGGGGCTTCTTTTTTCGGATGTGGTTTTGGTGGAAGGGGTTTTGCAGTGCGTTCGGCGGTCGAAGACGGATCAGATGGGTCGGGGTGCGGTAGTGCGTTTGGCGCAACTGGGGGGTTCGGAGATGTGCCCGGTGGCTTGTTACTCCGCGTTTTTGGCTTTGCGGGTGGGGGTTGTGGGTCCGTTGCTGGTCCATGCTGACGGGGGTTTTCTGTCTCGTTTTCAGTTTGTGGGAGTTTTCCGTAAGTGTTTGCGTGCGGCGGGATACGTGGCGGAGGAATACAGTTCTCATTCCTTCCAGATAGGTGCGGCGACCGAAGCGTCTCGGTGGGGCGTGGGACCGGAGATGGTTAAGCGGATTGGGAGGTGGGAATCTGAGAGGTATAGGCTGTACGTTCGTCCTCATTTGTTGAGATGTGCGTGTGTTTGCGCTTGTGGGTTGTGCTGTATTCTTTTCTTTTGTCGTTTCAGGTGGAGCGGCTGGGCTTGTCTATGTTGGCCATTCATATGTGACGCGTGGGGCAGTAAGGGCGGGGGTTCGGCCGGCGGGCAAACAGTTGAGATTGGACGGTTCAGTGGCCCAGGTTCGCTGGTTGGGAAAGGGGGGCATGAGGTGGTCAGAACTGTTGTCCAGGGTCCAGTTCTTTGTTCAGCTAGACCGGTCCCCAGATGTCCTAGTTGTCGATTTAGGTGGGAATGATTTGGGGGTGCGCAGGTCTCGTGACTTGATCAGGGACATTAAACTGGACCTGTTGCGCTTGTGGTCCTCTTTCCCGGATTTGGTCCTGGTATGGTCCGAGATGGTTGCCAGGCAGAAATGGAGGCAGGCTCGGTCAGTGGTGGCGATCAACAAGGCGAGGATTAAGGTTAATAAGGCGGTGAGTAAGTTCGTGGCCAGGAATGGGGGTCTGGTGGCGCGGCACCGGGATTTGGAGGAGGGGGGTGCGGATTTTGTTGCCTCCGATGGTATTCATCTTAATGTGATGGGTATGGATCTTTGGCTTCTTGAGTTGAAGGAGATGGTGGAGAGGGCATTGAGGCTGTGGAGGAACGGGGGCAAGTAAGGGGTCACTTGTCCCTGTTGTGTCGGGGTCAGGAGAGGAATCTGGGGAGGCACCAGTGGATGGGCATGGTATGTTGGATGGTGTGGAGGTGGGCTGGGAGCGGTTCCCAGCCGAAGGTGGAATTTAGGTTGGTGGGCTTCACAAAATGGTGCTCCTGTGCAGGTGAGCTACGGCAAGGAGCAAGTGAAGATCCCATCACCTTTTGGTCTGGTAACGGTGCCCCTCAGGTTCTTCTCCTGTGCTAATAGACATCCTAATGTTAGGACAGGTTATATTTTTATGTATACATACGTTCATATATCGGTTTACAATGTTGTAATTGATTATTTATGTTATTTAATAAATGGGCTGCTGTGGCCTTTGTTTAACCAACACATGTCTTGTGTCATTTATCGGAGGGAATAAGTTAAGATTAAGGTAAAGGTGTTAAATGATAGATGATCTGGTGGGGGTCATAGCAGCTATAATATCCCCTAGTCATGCGATTCGCATAACGGGACGCGCCCGCTCACGAATCGCATCCCAAGTCACTCACCTGTCCCGGTCCCCGGCTGTCACGTCCTGGCGCGTGCGGCTCCGCTCCTTAGGGCGCGCGCGCGCCAGCTCTCTAAGATTTAAAGGGCCAGTGCACCAATGATTGGTGCCTGGCCCAATCAGTCTAATTAGCCTCCACCTGCTCCTTGCTCATATAACCTCACTTCCCCTTCACTGCTTTGCCGGATCTTGTTGCCTTGTGCCAGAGAAAGCGTTTATAGTGTTTGCCTTACCAGTGTTCCTGACCTCTTGCTATCGCCATTGACTACGAACCTTGCCGCCTGCCCCGACCTTCTGCTACGTCTGACCTTGCCTCTGTATAGTCCTTCTGTCCCACACGAGGTTGAGCCATTGCCGGTGGATACGACCTGGTTGCTACCGCCGCAGCAAGACCATCCAGCTTTGCGGCGGGCTCTGGTGAATACCAGTAGCAACCTAGAACCGGTCCACCGACATGGTCCACACCAATCCCTCGCTGACACAGAGGATCCACATCCAGCCTGCCGAATCCTAACACTGTATATATAATGTGAGGGGTGGACTCACTTATAGGAGATACTGTATATAATGTGAGGGGTGGAGTCACTTATGGGATATACTATATATATAATGTGAGGGGTGGAGTCACTTATGGGAGATACTGTATATATAATGTGAGGGGTGCACTCACTTATAGGAGATACTGTATATAATGTGAGGGGTGGAGTCACTTATGGGAGATACTGTATATATAATGTGAGGGGTGGAGTCACTTATAGGATATCATCCAGTTCTATCTAGAGTCTTCGTAGTATCATAGGTAATTATTCTCTAGTATTTTCTGTAAGTTTTCGCCTTCCTCTCTGGTGGTGACACACCGAGCAGTAATAGGTATACAGTAGGCAGGGCCGGGAAACAATTGCTCATTTTGGGTGTTTGCAGACACTTCCTGGAGCACCGGTGACTTTTCTTCCAGCTCTGATTAATAGGTGCGAGGATAGCGCCACATACTTGTTATAATATGTCACTTCTGTGTATAAACAACCGTAAGGGATTGGAGAGTCCATTAAGCAGAATTAGATACTAAGCAGCCGGCAGAATGTGATTAAAGCTCCAACACAAATGAGTTAATGCAAATTAACCGCTCCCTCTGCTGAGCCGCTCTCCAAGTGATGCCGTGCTGGCGCAGGCGCGGCTCTGTGCACCCTCATATTCTGCACCCCATCCCCGAACGTCCACCCGGCGTGGAGATATAGGAGTACACATGAAAATATTTCTCTTTTATGCAGAGTAGCACAATGCCCTTGAGAAGACACTGTATACAGATGAGAAACACTGGAAGAATAATTGGATTTCCATGGGGTGACCTTCGTAGGCGGCCCAGAACGACATTCACCTTCACTCTGGAAGAAATGATCTGGGGGGTTGGATTTATTAAGGATCTAAAGGGGCGGATTATAACTAATGGAATATGCACATCCTCCTTTTATGTTACCTTGATCATGATATGTGGATGACCCAGTGGCCCATTAATACCCTTGGAAGGGAGTGATCCCACCCTAAGCTGTGACTTTCTAGCTTTTGACCTATGTGAGCCCAACACCAGCTGGAAAACATTTTTATATTTTTTTTCTAAATCAACTAATGTCAGAAAGTTAAACAGATTTGTAAATTACTTCTATTTAAAAATCTTAATCCTTCCAGTACTTATCAGCTGCTGTATTTTCTTTTTGAACTTCCTTTCTGTCTGACCACAGTGCTTTCTGCTGACACCTCTGTCCATTTTAGGAACTGTCCAGAGTAGGAGCAAATCCCCATAGGAAACCTATCCTGCTCTTGACAGTGCCTGACATGGACAGAGGTGTCAGCAGAGAGCACTGTGGTCAGACAAAAAGGAAATCCAAAAAGAAAAGAACTTACTCTGGAAAATACAGCAGCTGAATAAAACTGGAAGGGTTAAGATTTTTTAAATAGAAGTAATTTACAAATCTGTTTAACTTTATGGCACCAGTTGATTTATAAATTTTTTTTTCCAGTGGAGTACCCCTATAAGCTGCTTGTGCTGGGGCTCACCTAGGTCAAAAACTGCAAAGTTACAGCTTGGGTGGGATCACTCCCCTGCAAGGGAATAAATGGGCCACTGGGTCATCCACATATCATGATCAAAAAAGTGTTTTCCAGGGGACTACCCCTTTAATAAAATGGCCAGGTGCGGTGATGAGACTCTTCCTTCTCTCTGCAGTATTAGGAAATGCATTAAGTGGGGATATATTGTTAAATGGCATACTCAGCTCTGCTATATCTGCGAATTACAGAAAGTATTTCTGAGCTATATAGGTACTCAGACTTTTTAGAAAATAAATAGCAATTTTTGGAAGAAATGTCCTTTATACTCGATAAACTGCAACTCCCATGATATCCTTAAGTCTGATATTAAGAGTATTTCTTCCAAAAATCACCATTAAAGGGGTACTCCCGGGGGAAACTTTTTTTTTTTTTTAAATCAACTTGTGCCAGAAAGTTAAACAGATTTGTAAATCACTTCTATTAAAAAATCTTTACCCTTCCAGTACTTTTTAGGGACTGTATACTAAAGAGAAATCAAAAAAAGAAATGCATTTTCTCTGATGTCATAACCACAGAGCTCTCTGCTGACATCATGACCACAGTGCTCTCTGCTGTCCATTTTAGGAACTGTCCAGAGCAGCATATGTTTGCTATGGGGATTTTCTCCTGCTCTGGACAGTTCCTAAAATGGACAGCAGAGGTCATCAGAGAGCACTGTGGTCATGATATCAGAGGAAATGCATTTCTTTTTTGGATTTCTCTTTAGTATACAGCCCTTAAAAAGTACTGGAAGGATTAAGATTTTTTAATAGAAGTGATTTACAAATCTGTTTAACTTTCTGGCACCAGTTGATTTAAAAAAAAAAAAAAGTTTTCCACGGGAGTACCCCTTTAATTTTCTAGAAGTCTGGTTACCTGTATAGCTCTGCAATGCTTTCTGTAACTCACAGATGTAACAGAGCAACAGTATTTGAAATGGTTTCCTAATGTTGCAGAGAGAGGGTGTCGAGTCTTATCACTCTACATAGATGACAATGCATTTTCAAACGGCTTCCACAGAAAGAATTCACATGTCAATTCTTTCTGTGGAGGCTGGAATTGAAATTTTCGCAGCAGATGTTTCTGCCATGGAAATTCTGCCGTGTGCCTGGTGCAGCAGAATCCCATTAAAAACAATGCCCTTACCCCAGTGTTTCCCAACCAGGGTGCCTTCAACTGTTGCAAAACTACAACTCCCAGCATGCCCGGACAGCCAAAGGCTGTCCGGGCATCCTGGGAGTTGTAGTTTTGCAACAGCTGGAGGCACCCTGATTGGGAAATACTGACTTAGGCCATGTTTACAAATGTTTTCGGCACGGAAATTCCGATTTCCATGTCTGCACAAAGAATGTGTGTAAATTCCAATGTGTGAACATAGCCTTACCCTAACAAGGACCAGAACTGATTTTTATTCTCCAGAAGTAAACAATTAAAGGGGTATTTCAGGAAAAAATCTTTTTTAATTTTTTTTATATCAACTGGCTCCAGAAAGTTAAACAGATTTGCAAATTACTTCTATTAAAAAATCTTAATCCTTTCAATAATTATCAGCTGCTAAAGTTGAGTTGTTGTTTTATGTCTGGCAACAGTGCTCTCTGCTGACATCTCTGCTTGTCTCGGGAACTGCACAGAGTAGAAGAGGTTTGCTATGGGGATTTGCTTCTAAACTGGGCGGTTCCCGAGACAGGTGTCATCAGAAAGAGAATAGAACAACTCAACTTCATCAGCTCATAAGTACTGAAAGGATTAAGATTTTTTAATAGAAGTAATTTACAAATCTGTTTAACTTTCTGGAGCCAGTTGATATATAAAAAAAAGTTTTTTCCTGGATAACCCCTTTAAGGTTCCCATTCAATGACAGCAAGCAGTGATCTTGAAAATGGTAAAAAAAAAAAAAAAAAAAGTGATACAAAAGAAAATTGTGTAATTTTGCAGTAATACGTTTTAATTGCTTAGAAAGGAATATCCCTTTAAGATTTCTTACAACCTACTCATAGCGGAACATCATGTACTGTATCATGCCTCTGTACAAACTCATCTCTGCTATCCTGCCAAACTCAGCTAGCTGTGTTAAGCCGCTATAGCGTGGAAAAAAAAAACAATATTGTTATATTAAGTCCTGCGACGCAGCAAGCAATCCCAGCACTTGAGTTAGTGCCAAGAGTTGTGTTACAGAGAAATCTAAGGGAGGAACTATAAAAGTGATCTGTCTGTCGCCATACACGAGATGCTTATCAATAGACAAATCATCTGAAGCCCATCCAGTGTATATGATGACGCCATTCAGGAGTCTGAGAAGCTGGGTGAACACTGAAACCAGTCTATGCAGTTCATTCTATTAGGAAATTTCGAATTAAAGCATTTTTGCTTTCTTCTATAGTGCACCATAGACTAATGTGTGTATGTATGTATGTGTGTATGTGAGTGTATGTATATATGTGTGTGTGTATGTATGTGTATGTGTGTGTGTGTGTGTGTGTGTATGTATATATGTGTGTATGTATGTGTATGTGTGTGTGTATGTGTGTGTGTGTATGTGTATGTATATATGTATGTATGTGTGTGTGTGTGTGTGTGTGTGTAGGTTTGTATGTGTATGTTTGTGTGTACGTATATATGTGTGTATGTATGTGTAGGTTTGTGTGTATTTATGTATGTGTATGTATGTATGTGTGTATGTGTATGTATGTGTATGTATGTGTGTGTATGTATGTTTGCATGTATGTATGTGTGTGTGTATATGTATATGTATGTGTGTATGTATGTATGTGTGTGTATGTGGTATGTGTGTATGTGGTATGTATGTATGTATGTGTATGTATGTATGTGTGTATGTATGTGTGGGTATGTATGTGTGTGTATGTATGTGTGTGTAGGTGTGTATGTATGTGTGTGTGTATGTATGTGTGTGTATGTATGTGTGTGTAGGTTTGTGTGTATGTGTGTGTAGGTGTGTATGTATGTGTGTATGTATGTGTGT